>NC_090729.1:3516647-3624147 GCF_036898095.1 Palaemon carinicauda
TTTGCTCCAAATCTTATCATGGAGATTGTACACTTGAGGCCAGGTTTGTAAACTGCAACTTGAATCATAAATCAACTAATAGGAGATGCGAACTGTATAAGTTGAAGGAAGCTGCCCTCAACAAATCCAGTTTAGAACACACACGTGTGAGACAATAAAAAAGGCTTCTGAATAAATCAACTAGCTATGCAAAGGCCTTAGAATTAAAAGGAAATTTACCACAGGATACATCAAACCTATTTAGCACTGCCAGTAATTCTAAGAAAAGAAATACATCATCTGATAATAAAGTGCTATATGACCAGGTAAGCATATTTCCTTCTGAGGCTCTGCCACAGTATATTTAAACTTGGGCATTGCCCATTTCTGTACATAATCCGTCCCCCATTACCAACAATGGTACTAACCTCTCTTAGGTCATGTCCTTTCCTGATTTGATGGAGATTCCACCTGAAACCAAATTACCAGGTGCACCAGTAGTGGAGAAGGTGGAAAAATTTGGTAGCTCACCACCTATTAATCGAAACGCTCTCCTCCCCTTCCATGAGAAATATTAACGTTATGACATCAAATAAGTATAATGTTTTGTCTGTTGATGTTTCTAATCAACTGGAAGCAGATTTAAATAAATCGGAAATTCAAGTTGAGGTCCACCATCCCCCTCAACTATTAGATCAAAAAGCCAAAAGAAAATCATAAATGCAAAACCCAATCTATCAAGACCCTCATTAGTAAAAGCGCCTGGAAATAGTTCTAGATTAAAAACTGCTAATGGGAAGGCTTCATCCAAAGGGTCTACCAAAATATAAACCATAGTTTTTTCCTCTATTTTACAATGGAATTGTCAAGGTTTAAAGGCCAAACATGACGAACTTAGCTCTTCATTAGTGATCATTCCCCCATAATTATATGTCTACAGGAGAGCAAACTTGATCGTAATACTCCTTGTCCCCGCCAACATACAGTATTCGATATAGGACACCATATAATCACCGAGTAGGGAGCCATGGCGAAAGTCTCATATACGTTCGTTGAGATGTTCCCCAAATATTTGTCTATTCGTACACCTTGGCAGGCAGTGGTTGTAAAGATTGATATTGGGAGAAAATATAAAATCTGTTCTCTGTACTTGTCTTCAAATGATAACATTTAGTATGATAACTTAGTAGAGGTGGTTCAAAAACTCCCTCAACCTTTTCTTTTACTTGCAGATTTGATTGGTAGAAGTCCTTTGTGGGGTGATGTTTTAGCAAGCACAAGGGGAAATATCATTTGATCAATTGTGGAAAATAAAGATCCTTAATACAGGAGAGCCCGCACTTTCATGTCCAGACAGGTACTTGTTGACCTATCAGTCGTAAGCTTTAATTGCCTTCTCGATTTTGATTGGAGGACCATTAGAGATGATTGGTATACTAGTGATCATGCACCAATCATTATGAACAACAACAATGGTCCACCTTTACAAAGATCGCCATGATCAAATCTTGACAAGGTGGACGAGGATAAATTTTGTTTGCTAACTGAAATTGAAACGGATGCAGAACAGTTTAAAAATATTATTGATGTCATAGACATACTGAATGGAACTCTCCACACAGCACGAGTCAATTCAATTCCCAAAATGACTGTTATTCAAATGACGACCAGTCCCCTGGTGGTCTTTAGAACTAACTGCCCTGCACAGAGCCACAAGAAGATTTAACTCGATTGCACAGACGCCGAACTGAGGAGGATTTAATTATATACAAGAAATGTAGAGCACAGTTCTGTCGTGCCATGAAAGAAGCTAGGCGCCAGTCATGGGTGTCTTTTCTTTCCTCCATTAACAGTAGAACACCACCATCTTCTGTGTAGAGGAAAGTAAAAAAGATAGCTGGCAAATTCACCCCAACTGGAGCAACTGAGGTTAGCAATGCCCTGGCTGATAAATTCTCAAATGTATCATGCAAGTGTGTAATAGCCCTAGTCACCAGTATAGAAAAATTGAAGAAAAGAAAGTTTTAAATTTTGCAACAGGAAGGGAGGAGTCATACACAATTCTCCTTTTTCTGAAAGAGAATTTGATTCTGCACTTCCTACTTGTAATAATACATCCCCTGGACCCAATGGAATTCCATATGCAGTGATTAAACATGTCCCTGTTGATACCAAGTTGTTTATTATAAGCATTATTAACAGAAAAGAAAGTTATTTTATCACCTATCCAATTTGGTTTTAGAAAAATGCACTCAACGACTGATGTGTTGATGAGAGTTACCATTGTTCATTCAATCATTTATTTCACATATATTTCTTAGAATGAAAGTGGGGGAAACTCTATCGGAGAGAAAATGCCAGGAACGAGTTCCCAAGGGTAGTGTGCCAAGTGTAACCCTATTTGCTATAGCAATTAATGGTATATCCTCTCATTCCTCAAGATATTCTCTCAACACTATTTGTAGATGATCTCCTCATATCATTTGCTGGAGCTAGAATGGTAATGGTTGAGATAAAACTACAACTCGCAATTGACAAAATTATTCAATTGGCTGATATGAATGGCTTTAAGTTTTCAACAAGCAAAACTACAGTTACCCATTTCTGTCATATTCGGGAAGCACATCCAGACCCTGATATGTACATCAAAGGTCAACGGATCCCATGTGCAAGTGAAGCTAGGTTTTTAGGCTCTATATTTGATTGTAGGTTGACATGGGTTCCTCACTTGAAATTATTAAAAGCAAAATGTCTTGATGCTTTGAAGTTTTTAAAAAAGTTTTGACCCATACATCCTGGGAGCAGACCGCAAAACTATTTTGAAGTTATATAATGCCTTAATTTTTTCAAAAATTTGTTATGGGTGTGAGATATTCAGCCACTCCAAGTTGAATAAAGATTTTATATTCTATACACCATACTGGTATAAGATTGGCAACAGGAGCATTTAGAACTTCGCCTATTCTAAGCCTCTTTGTTGACGCTGGAGAATTACCGTTAGACCTTTACCGAAAGTCTTCTGTTATTCAGTATTGATTTAAGTTGCAAAGGCTTCCTAATTCTTTAGCCTGTCAGACTGCAAGCCTTGTAAAGCACTCAACATACCTTATAGTTTTTGGGTGAAACAATTTATAGAGAGTCTTGATACAGTTAGAACTAAGGTGCTTCCATGTAAGGTGTCAACACCTCCATGGAAATTATCAGAGGTATCTTTTGATAAATATTTTGTTGGAGTTAAAAAGAATATGACTGATTTAGAAGCCAGGTCTCTGTTTATGGAACATGATGCAAAACATAAGGAATCGACTTTTATATACAGTATACTGATGGCTCCAAACCCGATGCTGGCGTTGGATTTGGAGTATATAGTAGTGCTTTTAATTGTAGAGATGCACTTCCTTTAACATCCTCTATATTTACTGCCGAAGTATATGGAATACGAACCGCTATTGAGAAAATAGCATTACAAGACGAGGGTAATTTTACCATTTTTAGTGATGCAAGAATTGTGAAAGGTACAACAGTTACAGTTTCCTGGTTCGGGCACATGTAGGTGTGTCTGGAAATGAGAAGGCAGATTCACTGGTAAAGAGTGCTGCAGCTGAGTTGCTACTAAGAAGGTATCCCATTACCTTTAATGATTTTTTTATCTGCAATCAAGAATTTTATTTATAATAATTGGCAACAGCATTGGGATAATTTACTTGAAAATAAAATGAGAGAAATAAGTAATGTTATATCCCTTTGAAGGTATATGGAATGCCCCAAAAGTGGGAGACTACTCTTTGTCTTTTCTGCTTTGGTCACGCTCTGATGACACATGAGTTTTTGCTGGCTTGCCAGCATCAACCATATTGCAACGACTGTTTGGTACCATTGACAGTGAGGAATTTTTTAACCGAATGCCCCACATATAGTGGTGAGAGAAATAAATACCTGTTTGAGGCTCGAGATGAGGATGGCAGGCTCATCTTTGCTAAGATTCTTGGACATGATATGTCCTACCATGCTAGTGGTATTTTTAGCTTTATTTCAGAAGCAGGTCTTCTGAAAGATATTTAAATTTTAAAATATCCTGGCTTTTATGATTTTGGTTGAATATTTATTTTTTATTTACAATAAAAGATATCGGCGTCAATGACCTTAGATGCAAGGATACCAGAAAACTTCAAATGAATCAATCAATCTTTAATCATACTGGTCCCGCCACCACCTACCTCCAGAGGTCCTGCCGCAATTGCAAAATGACGATGTTTACTAGTGCAGTTGTGAGCCGTATAATGGGTTACCCCCACTACCCCATTCTGCTGACTAGCAGAGGGTGGTTACATCTCACAAAATCTTAATGGTTGGTTTTCAGCTAGCGCTAAAATAATACTCCTATGTAAAGAGCTTCAGGTTTGTATAGTTAGGAAAAATACAAATTTCAAATTTGTCATCTTGAAAGTAAGGTCCAGATCAACATCTATATGGTTGTTTGACATTCTAGATAAAATTCTAATTGTAATTTCCTAATTATTTCATATTAGACAACCATAATCAGTCTTTTAGTTGCCTGAAGACTAGTGGACGAATACGAATATACCGAATGATAATGGATTTCTATTACCTTGTAAAGTGATTAGCTGAAACTATTTTAAGTTATGTTAAATGGATTGGTTTATATCAATATTATTGTTGATGTTTTTGGAAAATTAGGAATTAGGATGTTAAAAATCCAATTAAGACCAAAAAGTGTAAATGAGGAAGGAATTTTTCCTTGGAAATTTTCTGCTCGTGTTTTCACATTTTAACGCTGCCAAATCAAATGTCAATCTTCCCAGAACTTCTTAACATACCTCTAGATTGTATCATTCAGAATTTTGTAAAGTACTGTAAATAATTTTTCTAAATGTGTGACTGAAGGGAAATTGACAATGCTATTTTCAGCAATTGATTCAAAGTAATTCTACAATCTATAATAAAGTACATTAATAGCTTGTGAACACAACCTACAAATAATTATTTTAACTGAATATAATCTTATCTTTGTCTACGTGTACCATTTCATGTCTTTCAAGACTCATCTAATTATTAGCAACTGTCACTGAATTTTCTTTTACACAATGTCAAATCAAGGCCTATGTTCTCTTAAGGTATAAGCAGATTTGTTTAGATACTGTACAGTAGTAGCTATTGGACAAAAAAAAAAAAGTCTTGCTCTCATAATTAGCCTCAACTTTCCAGTGCTTATCTGTCATTTTATTTTTTTTTTTTTTTTTTTGTGGGTGGTTGGAAAATAGCCTAACATGTTCTAGCACTGAACATGTACTTAAGTATCGGTATTATAAATGAACTAGAGAAGTAAGAAAAGTAGTTATTTATGATTTTTTCTACTTGTTTCAAAATAACTTCCGTATTTCATTCCCTGCTGCAATAATGGCAGATAATAGGATTAACTGAAAATTTCATATAAAGCCTCAATACTAGAGTTATTTTTCTTATATTTCTGGGAAGATTTTGTTTTTCATTAATTAAATAGATTTACATATTGTGCAAGCAACCAGTCTTGTTTAGCAGGAAGCAAGGAAGTACATGAATAGAATAATTTTAAATATTTGTGAAGGGAATCGGTATTTGTTCCGGCACAAATACAAACTGTCGTTCTGTACATGGGAGAATAATAACGGTGAAGCTGGAATACAGCGGTCAGAATTTTATAACAAGGTATAGGTAGTTGGCCTCTGGTTACCGGCCTGAAGCGGGGTAAACCTCGCCTCTCTGCTTGCTCACTGAGAAGCCACTTTGATAGGAACCATAAGTGAAGACAGATGTTCTTCCGCTGACTGAAGAATAGGTCAGTTTTTCCAGCCTTTTCTAGTATTTTTCTTCAATACTATCGGACTTTTTTCTCTGTACGACGCTATAGCGTCTTGGGACATTGTCCTCGAATTTGAGACATACTTAAGGACAACATGTCTCTCAGAACCATCAGTTTACCAAGGGTGAACTCAGGATTCTCACCTTTTATTACCTTGGTGTTGGACTTTCCTGAAGTCAAAGGAACAGACTCATTCCTGAAAAAATTGTTTTTTGTTTGTGCATGCATGCAACAGGTATCCTATTGATTGCTGTTCAATAAATGTTCTTAGCCTTGCTAATTGGAAGCTAGTTGCTTTGTTTTGCTGATTGCCAGACTTGGTCTGCGATCAACTCCCTTTTAGCGAGCACTCTCATCCCTTGGCAAGGCTGCAAACAACCTTTGCCAGATCTCTGTTCATCATCTGGAAGAACGGACAAGCTTTTACTAGATGCCCCATCCACACACTTTTCTACCAGACGCTCCACAATCACACGTTCCCATCGCCCAGATGCACCGAGTCTAGAAGTATCTATAGACACAAATTGCCTAGATGCGTGCACTCAATGCGAACACTTTACTCACAGCTTTTCAGAGCTTTGCATATTTTTTTTTTTCAGATACACTGGTATGGCCACTCACACTATGAACACAGCATTTTTGACACGTGTGTAGATGGACTAATCTTGTTAAACTCCTGACATGTACTGAGGTCATTAGGGTTTTAGGATAATGGTTTATTCCACCTTAACATTTTCTACATTACTCATAAGTGTGTAAGTGTGAGTAGTTTTTTGACATGAGGGTAGTGGTTGCGAGCTAAACTTATGCACTCTCCAGCCCTTGCATGTAATCATGACTGGCAGGACTAACCAGTAGACCTCTGGAGTTCTAATCATTGACATACAGTTACTCATAGGGATCATCCTCACATTTGATCCCATTATGAATCAAGATCATGCAATTATCACCAGTAGAATTTAGGTCGACCTCACAGTCTCTCTCTCTTCAGAAACAAAGAGGTTCCTGGAAGGACTATCTTCAATCATCACAGGAATAAACAAATTCCGTCTAGTTCCCAAGTCTCTCTACGTCGAAAGATATGAGATTTTACACGAACCCCACCTCTCTTTCCTTCGGAAGATATGCGCTTAGAAAATTTTTTTGTATACCTGTTAAGGATTCTCAAGTTTTTAAGAAGAACATGACCAGGGATTCAGACTTAGTTTGTTTATTATGGGGAAAATGCCAATTACCTTCAAATTTACAATACTCCTCATACCCTAAATGTGTGTGCATGGTTATGATCGTGCATTTGATTTTGACAAGGAAGAAAACAATAAACAACAAGCATATCAGGCGTACTCATTTGAAGCACTCCTTCCCAGAATAAAAAAACACATCGGGCCTCAACTTCACTTGCATTGTTTTATTTAAAAAACATTATACATAGAAGCAAACTTTTGTATGAGCGCTGGTCCGTCTCAGGAAGGTAGTCAGTAAGCTGACTTTGTACTAATGAAAGAAAATGGGACCACTACCCTTCCCTTTTCTTTTTTGAATAGTAGTCTTTTTAAAGACTGAATGGCAGGAGTTCATAAAATACCATCCTAGCATTTTTCTATTTTAATGAAAGAAATAGGGTTAGCCAGCCCTCCAACAAGGATCGAGAAAATACTGTAACAAGAATTTTAACACTATTGTGTTTTCTCCTGAGCTATTCACAACTGCGATCATCTTTGGAATGATTCCATAATTGCCCACTATAACAAAGAAATGGAACGATACCAACATTCAAGCAGCTTTGGAACTTTTCTACAAATGCTGGTGATGTGAGGATCTTCGGAATGTTGCCTCTTTTGTTTGTTATCACTAACCTGTGTACTGACTGCTTGTCCTTACATCAATTCCATCTCTCAAGTTCGCTCTCCCATTAGAGGTATATCAGATATACTACTATGGGTTTGCACAGTATTAAGAGTGTGCCATGGTATAAGGCCGCTGATCTAGTGGTTGCTCTTAGGCATATAATGCCAAAGCAGTCACATGCTGGTGCCCTCCTAGCCTTTGGCACGTTACTCTAGGCATATGATGCCAGAGTAGTTACATGCTGGTTCCCTCCTAGCCTTTGGCACATGTCACTCCTTGCCTATCAACTCCTGAGCCTGACTGTAGTTTCTCCCCCCTTTTTCTTACCAAATATTCTTTGGAGGAATAGTAAAGATGTGCATAAGCATACCAATCATGCACTTAGACGAAGAACAACTATGGCAGAGCAGACAGGGCCAAAGGCACACTAGACATATGCCAGGAAGAAGTGCCAGGCTCCTGCTTTGACAAAACACAAGAAAATTTTCACAACACCTACAAGCTTAGTATGGCCCCTGAACAAGGATAGCATTCAAATTACCAAAGCATTCCACAATTTTCTCCTATGCTACTGAGAGATGATACCAGTAATCTGATAGAGGAAGTGATGGTCAACTCAACGAACTTGAGACTGTGGACATGCTACAGTCCTAGTTCTGTCTCCCATTCACTAACTTTCCTCCCCCCTCTTAATTCACCACCATTGGCCTACCACCACCAACGATTAATGAAGGACTTACCTCTCCTGGCAGAGGCTCAGGTTGTGCAGCAGAAGGATGCTCTCCAGAGCAAACAAACTTACGTCAGCACATGCACAAGCATACTCTCCAGGTTTTACAGTCATACCCGCATGTCTGCATATTTGATAACGTACAATATTGACCAATAATATTTACTTCTCCTCCTGGAGGTCAACTATGGCTCCTAAATTTCTTCATTCACCTTTCTTGTAGAAAAGGAGTCTTGGAATGGCAGACTAGTCAGTAGACCTTCCAAACATGAATGAGTTTATTTGACAAACTTCATTCAAGATGGAAATTACAAACAGATGGGAGATGATAAGGCCGTTTGGATGTCATGACGTAAATCAATCAGAAGGATGCATACTTCTAGATCCCAATCCATCCCAGCTCCAGAGTAGGAACACACGCCAACAACATTCGTCTCCTGTGCTACTGGGACGACTTCCGCCAGGACAAACTCCTCTCATTTCATCATGATGTGGGATCTTGATGAATCTGAATAATCTGCCTGGTAGCCAAATTTTGGAAAGATATTGACACCTTTGGGTGAAGAGTCTTCCCACAGGATGAACCAGTATCTTTGAGAGGTAACTTTCCTCTCCTTCACCAGCCTCATCTACCAACACAACTTTAGTAGTAGGGGTCTGAAGACCTGGCCTCCCTGGAACGTCTCGTTTTGAATGGACATTTCTATCTTCAGCCCCGTCATAGTATCTGAAGAGAGACAGTTCGCAAGACGGTGACCTTCCTCATGCAGTAATACGACAGAAAAGTCCCGGTCTTGATTGGCAATGATGCCATTCGGGAGGAATCCGTCGAAGGGCTCGTCCTCCTGCTTACGTGTGCACCAGAACTTCGGTAGTTCATGGTCATGTCAAAATAGATAAGGGGGTGGGTTGCGGGAGCACACCTACTACAACACCTAGAGTCTGTACAAGGATCAACTGAGCTCACCAACCTAATCTCAAAGTGGTTGACCGGTCATTTGATGGTGCGCACAAGTAACTGCACCACCACCATAGCGAAAGAAATAACAACAGAGGCGGTAGTGTTCTGTCTACAGACTACTGTACTAATTAATGGTAGAGATCTAAAAGTGGGCAGTGTTTGACTCAGTCACTCTAATAGCTATGGTAACCAGGTGAAAGAACATTTGGAAGGACAAACTGAACTGGATGCAGATGGTAGGCCTAGAATGTTATTTGTATCATCAGAAAGCAAACAAAACCATAATCAGTCAGAAACTTTCAATGTTCTGCTCACCAATACCAGACCTGGAAGCAGCATTCGAGGAAGTCTTCCAGCATCCCTGGGACATCATTAACACCTAAGCTGTCAGCTGTTCTGCCAGAAAAGGTGCATCTTGCATAGAGTCTGAGCTACTCACAACTCGGTTTAATTCTTATCATCATCGATATAGCCCCAGGTTGGATAGTACCCATACCTCTTCAGTCCAACATATTCCATCAACCACAAATCCAGAAATCCCACAACTATGTGGAATCACTAGTCACGAGTGAAGGTCATCCAGCACCTCTCAGAAGACGGACTTTTCACATGAAGTCGCTCGAGAGATGTCAGTACTGTATACTTCTGGGAATTGTTGTCTTCAGTGTGCCAGACTAAGGAGTTGATATTCTATGGTTATAAAAGGGGACCTTTCCTCTAGAAGCCTCTATGCCATAGTAAGCTGAATGTTTCATTTACCTTCGGAGAAGAAAGGACTCCATACGTGCATGGAGTGTTGAATGGACTTGTCCTCCAAGAGAGGTAACACACCATGTTTGGACCTTAAATAAGGTTTGGTGGTTCATGGAAATGACACCTTTGTATGGTTGGGGCTACCTCTCACACAATCCTCCCCCCTCCCTCCCCCCCCCCCCCTTTGTTTCTGAGCTTCTAGCAAAAAATCTGGATTCTGTCTTTTCTCTATGCCAAGATTCTTTGTCTCAGTTTATGAGTCAAAGGTATGTAACAGACAATTGGGATCAGTTTTTTTAGCGAGTTTTGTCAGGCCGGTTGACTGCTATCTTAAACATACACATACAACTAGACCTCAAGTACAGCTCCTCCTCCTCATCACGATCTTCTGGCGGAGTGAAGTCTTTGACTATCCATTTGCCATTTTCACCCTCTGTTATGGGAGAAGCTTGGGGTAAACTCAGGATGCTAGGGGGAGTAGCTACAAACTTGTCATTCCATAAGATATCTCTGTGGTGCAGGTACTCTGGGTAGGCATGTGAAAACATCAGATGATGTTTACTGCCCTTTACCTGCCGTAATTGATCCTCAAGTCCCTAGACACTTTTCACCAGGGCTTATAAAAGCTACGTGGCAGGTGGTATTGTTACCTTGGCTCCTCTGCACAGGACCTTGGCTATGGATCGAGGATGGAAGTTAAGACTGGGGTAAAAGTGAAGATTGAATGACCCTTTCCTTTCACTTTCATCTTCCCCTCTACTGGGGCACAGTATCAGAAATCTCTTGAGCTGGAATTGATTTGCCTGCAACCAAGCCCCACCTTACTGGTAGCTTTTCTATGACATGATATAGAACTGTCATACCTTGACACACTTTATGAGGGAGAGCATGTAATAACCAGGCAAACTTTACTTGTACCATATGGTGTGAGCCAAGCAAATCCCCTGTTAATTTGTTGGAACCAAGCAAACTTATTAGTATACGTATGGCTCAACGTTACGACAGATTTTCTGCTCAGTGTCCTTTATTGCACACGGCATGAACCCACTGGTATAGTCACCCCACTGGTGCACAAGATTTAAGGAACCTGAACTCATGCTATCAACAAGGTCTGAGTTTGGAAATCCCAGGATTAGTTTTCCATTCAGGATGAGTCTTCTCTGGAAAGGATGATGGGTTGTATTTGTGCCAGAGCAAATAAAAAATTTATTTGATAGTTTGTATTTTTCCTAACTACAAACCTGAGTGCTTTACTCATACTTTCCTGCCATCACCAACACCCTAGAAAGTGACTACTTAATAAGCAGGAGTGGGAAGAACGCTGTTTCCCCGCTCCCAGCTGGTAACCTCCGACCAAATACTGACCTTATTATAAAATTTTTGACTGCTGTGTTCGAGCTTCACTGTTAACATTCTCTTATGGAAAGGATTCATGTTTATATAGATAGGAAAGATATGAGTTACTGAACTTATAAATCAATATTTGTCATATTTTAAGATCTTAGGTAGTGTGAGAGTTGCTAAGCATTGTAAGGCTAATATAACACACACACACTCTCTCTCTCTCTCTCTCTCTCTCTCTCTCTCTCTCTCTCTCTCTCTCTCTCTCTCTCTCTCTCTCTCTCTCATTTATATATATATATATATATATATATATATATATATATATATATATATATATATATATATATATATATATATATATATATATATATTTATATATATATATATATATATATATATATATATATATATATATATATATATATATGTATGTATATATATATATATATATATATATATATATATATATATATATATATATATATATATATATATATATATATTATATATATACATATATAAATCTTAAAATAAGATTATATCCACAATGGAAAAAAATGTATCCGTTTCAAAATAAGCTTAGATTGTTTTTAAACTTTTTCCCCTAGGTGTTTGTAAGTTTAATTTCAAAACTTCATATAGAATATCTCAGTAATTTTTGTGAAATTAATAATTTTCCACAAAATATTTATTTTAATTATTCTGGTCACATATAACATTCAAACTGCTTTTTTTGTAGAAGATCCTATTTATGTTTCTTCATTGTTGTGAACTATAATTTGGTTTTCAAAACATTAGAATGACAAAATTGCTATTAAAACGGAAAAATCTCTGGTCTACTGGTTTTAAGCTTTGCATATTCTCTATACAAAAGATGCAATCAACTGCTTCGTACTCAGAGAGTTTTACTAATTAAGTTTATGGTAAAGGTTTAATGAAAAGAATAGTGGTTATTTTGTTAAGAAAAGGAAACCATTAGTGAAGTAGCTAACTCTAAATCAACATCAGAATATTACTTCAAGTACAGTAGACTTTTTAAAAGTGGTTTTAATGTAAAACTGTTTATTCCTGAAAGATTTCAAGTAATTACTTCTAATAAAAAGGTTCAAGACTAATATTTTTAAAGAGAATGTTCAGACATACAGTATCTGGTTCTTGATACATGTGCAAAACTTAATGATTTAGGATTTGCACCCAAGGAAATACTTTAGAGGAAAAACAGTAATCAGGCCATGATCAATTATTTAAGACATTGGGAGAAACTGGGTATTCTAAAACAGTTTGAGGTGGACCTGCGAGATTCCTTTCAACTAGCATTTTAAAGGACTGTCTAACATGTTAGTATAGTACTTTTAAAATACTGTAACGACATTTACAGATTTAGAGGTTAATGGAAATGTAGATTGTATCTTTAACCATACCAAAAGTGGTTTTATATTATGATTATTATTACTGGCTAAACTTTAAAATTAGTTGGAAAAGCTGGGTGCTATAAGCCCAAAGGTTCCTATAGGGAAAAAATAGCCATGAAGAAAGGAAGTAAACCTTAATATAGATTATGAATAAAGAATATTGAATATCTTAAAATCAGTAACAACTTTAAAGAATATGTCATATAAATTGGAAAGAGACATGTCAGCCTGTTCAACATAGAAACATTTTCTACAAGTTTTAACTTCAAGTTAGGAAGATCATTCCAAAATCCAGTCACAGTTGAAATAAAACTTAGAATGTTGTGTAGTATTGAGCCTTGTGATGATGGAGAAGTTTTTCTATGGAGTTAACTGCATACCCGGTACTATGTACAGAATGGTACTCTGGGAAGATCTAATGCAAATTATGGTCTGAATTATGAAAAGTTTCATGCTACATGTAAAAAGAAGTAACTGTACAACAGTTCATCCATCTGCCAAGGTACTTCCCCAATTATGAGGGGTAGGCAACATAAAAAGAAAAAAAAGAACAAAAGGGGACTTGTCTTCTTGGCTCCTCCCAGCCCGAGGAGAGCTTCAGTTGTTTGGTTGGTACTGCTAGTGTCAGAGCCCACCCTCCCCGTTATCATATGCTAAACCCACTGCTACTGTTAAATGTTGGTTTGTTTGTCCTATGAAAACGCACCCAACGTTCGTTTACGCTGGTAAGTGTAGTGTTTGTCCAATGAGAACGCACCCAGGTTTGTTGACATTATCGAAATAGTTGATTTATTGAAAAATGTTTATTTGAAAGGTTGATATGTTATTATGATTGGGTCATTACAATTATAAAGAGTAATCCATGTGAATTGTGATTATATTGTGAAAACTGTATTAATTTCCCGAGTGGATGGGAGCCGGGACTTCCCCTCTCCCGTTTTCGTCACATATTTGTATTTTTTGTTACCTTTGGGGAAGCTTTAAAAGAGAATAAAAGTGATAAATTTATAAATTACTGGTTAAATGGATTTGTCTTGTCTGTATCACAATGTTATCTATTTTTTTTATGTGAAGTTTTCTACAAAAAGGAACCATGGGACCTGCGTGCTCCCCCAAGCCCTTGTTTGAATCTGTAGTAGAGGGTAGAATCCGAATAAAGAGAAAACGGAAAGGTCGTTTCCTTTCTCCCGTAGTTTAATTTTGAGTATTACGAGAAAATTGAGGAGGCTATGCCTCAAACTGAGGGGCTAATGGCCCACATTCAACATGGTGCCCAGACCCGGGAATCAGATGAGAGCGAGGCTGAATTTACTGGATTCCCCAACGACATAAATCAACTTAGGAGAGCAGTGCTGCAGAGAGAGAAGGCAACAATATGGCTGCGTTGTGCCTCAGAAGATTTGACCAGAGCCATGGCCGGTAATCCGACCTGGCATGAAATTACAAGTCTCGTAAAAGACTACGATAATAAGAAGGCCGACTGGGAAGAAATAATTCAGCAAGACCAGAATTCTATAGAGGATGTTGATGAGCTCCAGAGAAGAATACTTAAAGACCACCATTTCCTACAAGAGGTAAGAAAAATCCGTACTGAAGCAGCAGCTACCTTAGAGAGGCTGGGCAAGGACAGAAACTTGGTTGCTAATAGGTCCAGTGAAGATATTAATTCAGGCAGTGAAGTCGGTAATGAGGGTTTTAGTGTGCAATTGCCTAAACTCCAGCTAGTGAAATTTGGCGGGAAAATAACAGAGTGGCGGCCATTTTGGGACCAATTTATGGCACTTGTGGACGATCAGCCTATGCCTCTTGTTTCCAAATTTATGTATCTTCAATCTGTTTTAGAGGGTGAGGCTAGGGGTGTACTACAGGGCCTCACCCAAACAACAGCTAATTACAAGATAGCCTGTGAGTTGTTAGAAGAAAGGTATGGCGATCCAGAAAACATTATATCAGCTCACCTTCAAGCCCTAATGCAACTTAGCTCATCTAGGAGCGCAAGGACTGAAATTCACACGTCCTCTTTGCGGAAATTACAGGATGAGTTAGTAGGCCATGTGCGCAGTTTGGAGGCCCTTGGAGTTGGAGGTGAACAGTACGGGCGGATCTTGGTGCCTATGATCCTTGCTCTGTTACCTCATGACATAAGGTTGGACTGGTCGCGTAGTGGACGGAAAAGAGGAGATCTCGACGGATTGCTGAAGTTCTTGCAACGAGAAGTGGAAGGCAGAGAGAGGGCAGAGGCTATCAAGAGACTAAGCCTCGGAAAATCCGAGGAACCCAGTGTAGAACGACGGACTAAAAAGCACACTCCCAGTTCAGCCTCTGCCCTTCAAACTTCATCAGAAGAAAGTGGTTCGAAGACGTTTTGCGCATTCTGTGGAAAGCTGCATCCCAGTGAAAGGTGTTTAGGTATAACTAAGCTCCCCCTTGCAGAAAGAGAAGAAGCCGTGCGTAATCGGCGTTTGTGTTTTAAGTGTTTATCTAAAAGCCATTATGCCAAGGCCTGTTGGGCCAAGTGTTCAAAGTGCAAGACTGGGAATCACAACTCCCTTGTATGTCGGAGATCTGAAACGAAACCCTCCGTAGCAGCTAGTGAAAATAACCCTGTAGTAGAGGCAGTGCAAGAGGGGTCAAATTCTGTGACCCATGTGGGGGTAGCACCTTGTGAGGTGAAAAACAAGGTTAATTCAAGGTGTTGTGTATTGCAGACGGCCCAAGTCAGGGTAGTAGGCCATCAGGGTATCACATTTGCTACTGTAATGTTTGATACAGGGTCAGATAGGTCTTACATTTCAAGGGAACTGGTCAAACGGGTCAAGCCTAAGTGGCTGACTTCTGAGTATTTATCATTTTCTGCCTTTGGTGGAGGGAAAGCCTCTAAGGCAGATTTGTGTAGTATTTATGAAATAATGAGTGTAGGGGCAAATGATCACAAATATAGTTTTAAGGTTGCTGAGATTGATGTAATTTGTCCTCCATTATCTAGGTCCAAAGTGGACCCTAAGTGTTTAGAACCTTTTTCTCACCTTAAGTTGATCGATGAGTATGGATCCCATCGAAATTTACATATTGATATGTTGATAGGCCTTGCTTTATATTGGAAGATGATGATCCCCAACCAGGTTATGTATAATGAAGGGCTTGTGGCCCAGGAGACAATTTTTGGTTGGATTTTCTCCGGATCCTTTAATAGGTCTGAAGGTAATATTGGTGCAAGTGTACAATTGTTAGCAATTGAGAATGTACAAGAGTGTAGTTTGAGTCAATTTTGGGATCTAGAGTCTGTTGGCATAAAACCCAACGAACTACATTCTGAGGAGATGAACCCTGACCCAGTCTTGGTTCAATATGAGAATTTGGTAAGTTTTAAAGAGGGTCGCTATGAAGTGGCCCTACCATGGAAATCTGAGAATATGAAATTAGATTTGATCAATAATGAACATCATGCTTTGAGAAGATTGGAAGGTCTCTATAATAGGTTAGGTAAAAACCCCTGTCTGCAGGAACAATATATGAAGGTGTTTAATGAGTATGAAAAGGAGGGTATTATTGAAGAAATTCCTTCCCATCAACGGGAAGGTGGGTATCCTATATTTTATTTGCCTCATCGGCCTGTGGTACGGGAAGGGAGCCTAACCACCAAGGTGAGGCCTGTTTTTGATGGATCTGCACGTGGCAGTAATGGAGTATCTCTGAATGATTGTTTAGAAAGTGGTCCTTCACTCAACCCTGATTTAGTTGAGGTGTTGTTAAGATTTAGAAGGTGGAGGGTGGCCTTAACAGCTGATATTACAAAGGCTTTTCTTCAAATAAAGGTAAGAAGGGAGGACCGTGATGTTCATAGGTTTTTGTTGAAAGAGGGGAACAATGTTAAACATTTCAGATTTATAAGAATGCCCTTTGGTAATAAGAGTAGTCCATTTTTATTAAATGCCACCTTAAAATTTCATTTAAAGAAATACCCTCTCACAGAGGTGGTTTCTGAACTGTATGAGAATCTTTATGTAGATGATTGGCTATCTGGGGCTGATAGTCCCGCAGAAGCAAGTTTAAGATTTGAAGAAGCCTATGGTATCCTGCAGGAGGCTGGTATGTCATTGTCAAAGTGTACTTCTAATTGTAAGACTTTAACTATAACTGAAGGTTCTAGTGAAGAGAGTGTCAAGGTTCTAGGCCTCCACTGGGTATCCTCCCCTGACTGTTTTACCTTTAAGGTTGAGAACCTGGACCCCTTTGGAGATATTGTTTGTACAAAAAGAAATGTGTTAAGCCTCATAGCTCAGTGTTTTGATCCCTTGGGGCTCATATGTCCGTTTGTTATGCATGCAAAAATACTGTTTCAAGAAATCTGGAGATTAGGTTTAGATTGGGATGAGCTATTACCCGAGGCTATGCAAGGCAGAGTTAAATTATGGGTTGTAGGATTTTCTGTGCTTGAGTCATTTAGAGTAGATCGGTACTTGTTTTCTGAGTCACCCTTTAAGGAAATTCCTAATGTTCAATTCCATGCATTTAGTGATGCTTCAGAAAAGGGTTATGGTGCTTGTGTTTATGTGAGAGTGCCTGAGGGGGATAAATTCAAGGTATCGCTGGTTGTTGCAAGAGGCAAGGTAGCCCCTATAAAAAGGGTTTCCCTTCCTAGGCTTGAATTACTCGGAGCCCTGTTATGTGCTAGACTTGTTGTGTTTGTGACGTCCGCCTTGCAGCTGGGTAAAGAGGTTTCTGTTCAATGTTGGACGGATTCCACAGTAGCCCTAGCTTGGATAAAGGGGGACCCCAATAGATGGAAAACCTTTGTGGCTAACAGGGTTGTTGAGATTCAACATTTGACACCTCCTTCATGTTGGCAGCATTGTCCAGGCAAGGACAACCCAGCGGATCTTGTATCTCGAGGTGTTTTTGCTGAGCAGCTTTTGCAGTCTGATATTTGGCTGAAGGGTCCTCCTTGGCTCTGTTCCTCCCCGCTCCCTCATCAGGAAGGCAGGGGGGCGGACATTCCTTCAGAAGAGATATGTGATACTGACACAGTTTGTGTTGCAGTTGAAAATGAGCCGCCCTTATTTGAATTCACCCGATGGAGTTCCTTTACAAAGGCCCTTAATGTAGTAGGTTGGGTACTGAGATTTGTTGGGAATTGCAGACCTTCGTCCCGCAAATTAAGTGGACCTTTAACCTATGGAGAATTGACGAAGGCTAAGGTACAACTGCTGTACTTTGTGCAACGAGAGGCCTTTGCAAAGGAAGTAAATGCTCTGAGTAGATCTCTCCCCCTCCCAAGGGGTTCTTCCTTGATTAAACTTGATCCGTACCTAGATGAGGATGGGCTACTGAGAATAAAAGGGCGCTTAGAGAATGCAGACTTGAGTTTGAGAGTAAGCACCCTATAATAATTCCTGGTACCCACATTGCTTTACTGTTAGTTCGTTTCCAGCATAGGTTGCTCAAGCATGCTGGTGTTGCTACACTTGTATCCACTTTACGAAACCGTTACTGGATCATTCGCCTTCGTCAGATTGCAAAGAAGGTTTGTCGAGAATGTGTGGCTTGTCGGCGTTGTGATGCCTCGGCTTGTTCCCAGCCTGTGGGGCCACTTCCCGAGTTGAGAGTTAAGTCGGCTCCTCCATTCACGGTTACAGGTCTGGATTTTGCTGGTCCTTTATTTTGTATTGATTTTCCATCCAAGAAATTGTATATACTTCTTTTTACCTGTGCTGTCATTCGAGCTGTTCATTTAGAGCTCACCGAGTCTTTCGGTTGTTGATTGTAATTTGGCCATTAGACGGTTTGTAGCTAGACGGGGTGTTCCAACAGTGTTCTACTCTGACAATGCTAGAACCTTTGTGAGTGTCTCCAACCTGTTAAGAGAACATTATGGCTCGTTGACGCCCCAATGGAAGTTTATTGTACCTAATGCTCCTTGGTGGGGAGGCTGGTGGGAACGCCTCATTAGATCTGTGAAAGTTGCACTGAGGAAAACATTGGGCACTAATTCTTTGTCCAAGAGTGAATTAGAGACTACACTTCATGAGGTGGAAGCTTGTATTAATTCTAGACCCTTGACATTTGTAGGTGAGGAACCTGATATCGCAAATCCTCTTACCCCTTCCCATTTCCTAATTGGCCGTTCTGCAGGTTTTCAGTTAGAGTTAGTAGATGATCCAGACTGTGGTGTATCCTCAAAGGATTTGTGTGTAAGAGAAGCTGTGCGTCTGGGTCAGTTAGACAAATTTTGGAGAATATGGCAGACTGAGTATCTTAGAAACCTGCCTTGTATGGTGAAGGGGTTCAAGCCAAATTGTAACCTTAAAGAGGGTTCTGTTGTACTAGTAAAGGATGAACGGGTGCCAAGGTTAAGGTGGCCTCTTGGAGTTATTACAAAGTTGTATCCTGGAAAAGATGGGGTTGTTAGAAGTGTTGAGGTTAAAACCAAACGTGGATTTATATCCAGACCTGTGCAAAATTTGTATAATCTAGAAATAACAGATTTGAAGGGTGAAATGGGTAGTAATTCCCAGGAGGAGAGACTTGAGAATCTTAGACAGGAGCCTGTAGAATCACCCTTAGTGTCTAATGTTGGTAAGTCCCGAAAGGGAAGACCTATTAAGGTTCCTATTAAACTTGACTTGTAGATTAAGGTAATAAGATAGCCTTGGAAGGCTCTGATGATGATAGGAGTGTTGAGACACTCCTATGGTGGGGAGGATGTTAAATGTTGGTTTGTTTGTCCTATGAAAACGCACCCAACGTTCGTTTACGCTGGTAAGTGTAGTGTTTGTCCAATGAGAACGCACCCAGGTTTGTTGACATTATCGAAATAGTTGATTTATTGAAAAATGTTTATTTGAAATGTTGATATGTTATTATGATTGGGTCATTACAATTATAAAGAGTAATCCATGTGAATTGTGATTATATTGTGAAAACTGTATTAATTTCCCGAGTGGATGGGAGCCGGGACTTCCCCTCTCCCGTTTTCGTCACATATTTGTATTTTTTGTTACCTTTGGGGAAGCTTTAAAAGAGAATAAAAGTGATAAATTTATAAATTACTGGTTAAATGGATTTGTCTTGTCTGTATCACAATGTTATCTATTTTTTTTATGTGAAGTTTTCTACAAAAAGGAACCATGGGACCTGCGTGCTCCCCCAAGCCCTTGTTTGAATCTGTAGTAGAGGGTAGAATCCGAATAAAGAGAAAACGGAAAGGTCGTTTCCTTTCTCCCGTAGTTTAATTTTGAGTATTACGAGAAAATTGAGGAGGCTATGCCTCAAACTGAGGGGCTAATGGCCCACATTCAACAGCTACTACTGCTGCTGCTGCTACCTTAGCGGTCACCAAGGCAACCTGAGGCAGCATAGCCTATCTGAACTACGTCACGATCGCTCGCCTTTCATTCTTATTTGTAGCACGCTGTTATGCCTCTCTCTCACATCTATCCTCCTATCACCTAGAACTTTCTTCACTCCATCTATCAACCCAAAAATTGGCATTCCTCTTGTACTTCTCCCAATAACTCTTGCATTCATCATCATCTTCAGCAGATGGCCATTTTCCATTCTCCCAACATGGCCAAACCACCTCAACACATTCATATCCACTTTATCTGCTACCTAGTAATTCATTTCTTACACCCGTTTTCACCCTCACTACTTCGTTCCTAACCCTATCTAATGAAGATACACCAGCCATACTCCTCGAACACTTCATTTCGAGCATATTCAATTTCTGTCTCCCCGTCACTTTCATTTTCCATAACTGATCCATACATCACAGTTGGTACAATCACTTTTTCATATAGAACTCTCTCTCTCTATAGAGTCATTCCTAACCCTCGATTCATTACCACTTCCTTCACTACCCCTAACACTACACTACAGTACTGAACATACTTCATTCACTCTGACGTACATTTGCTTCGTTTCTCGAGTAACTCCATTCAACCAGACATTCAACCTAATACCACCAAATATTTCTCATATATCTGCCTAACTAAAAATCTGATCCATACATCCCCTACCTTTTCTAAAACCCCCTTTTACTCCAAGATTGCATCCTCTGTTTTATCTTTAATCCTATTCATTGAGACTCTATAAAACACTTTTCCAATCACAATCAACATACTAATACAGGTTACCTTGAATTACAACACCCATCCACATATCCCTTACATTTGTATAGCCGAACATTACACGCACACACCCCATTCACTGGTACCATTGACAAGATAAAACATAAACAGTCACACCAACCAATCAAGTACAATCACATCCCCTTCTCCTTTAACATATCGCCCCTCACACCATCCATACCAGGGGCTTTTCCTGCTCTCTTCACTTCCTATTTTGTAATCTCTCTCTCATTCTCATCTTCTATCGCTGGCACCTCAACACCTACAAGAGTAATTATGTCTCCCTATTATCCTAAAAATATTCAGCACACCTCTTCCTTGCCTCCTCTCTTTCCAACAACCTTCCATTTTCATCTTTCACTGTCTCTTCACTTCTCGATCCACTGGTAGCAAGGCCGTAATAAGTCCGTTAATGGCAAAGCCAAAACCACTGATGCTACTTCAACTTCGGGGTCACCAGTTGAGACGAGCTATCACTAACGACAACTGACAGTTTATTCATGTTGTTGTTGGGGTATTAAAGCCAACACTTGTTGTTGGCACGGGCCTTTCCCTTGGTTGGCCCGTAGGTGATCCAGTTTATTCAAACATACGTGGGAATATAATACGGGGTGCGGACGGAAAAGTAGCACGCCCGCAGGCGCTAATTCGGCTTGAACTAACCGCCAAAATGTGTGTGTTTTTTCACGTACAAATACTTGAATTGCAAGTCAATAGAAATAGGTAATGAAATAATAAATACATTAAATTGTAGCTCTGAGGGAGCGGAATGAATATATACAGTTAGCCACAGTGTGGCGAAAGGAGAATTTAAATAAAATAGAGAATTCGGTGAAATTGCTGGACGACGGAGGGAGTGATGTCCTTACACTGCTAATAAATCAGCAGTATTAAAATTATATTGAAAACGACTGTAATAATTTATCTCGACACACGCACTTTAAGGAAGGAACCATTGTACGCCGGCGTAAGGCTTTTGTTTTGCCTTTCTACGCTGTGACGTCACAAAGATGGTGTACGGTAGTGTCAACGAGTTGAATTAACACAGTCTACCCATATTTTGGTAAAGAAAACGTAAAGTATGGGCGCGAAAGGTTTAGGGGTAACTACAATATTGAGAGCGAGACCAAAATACAAAAGAAAAGAAGATGAAGAGAAATTCTTCATATATACAGTATATATATATATATATATATATATATATATGGAGAAGCAGCAGGTCTATCATCTTTGGAAGGGTAACAGATCAGATTTGACCTGGAATAACTATACTCAGCTTGGAGCTTTTGCCCAGAGGGTTTATGCTTCAACTGAAAATGAACAGAATCTAACCATAAAAGAAACTCTTTATGGTACAACCCACGAACATAAGTGGTGGACTACCATTAAAACTGCACTCTTTGGTGCAGATGCAACAGTTCCTTCTTTACTTAAACTAGATGGTTCAGTCACTCACTGTCCAAAGGAAAAGGCAACCCTTTTGGCTGATGTGTTTGGCAGTAAGCAGACTAATGAGAAACTCGAACTCCATCATTCCTGTATTCCCGAGGCTAAACTAACTAGTTTAGCTTTTCGATCTCGGGAAATTAAAGCTCTCTTGATGGACCTGGATGCTTATGGAGGTGTAGACCCAAATGGTATTTTCCCAAATGGTATTTTTCCTTAATTTTTTTTTTATAGAGATTGCTCCAAATATATATGCTATTTTGCGCAAGTTAGCAAGAGGAGGAGCTTCTAGCACTTGTTGGAGAATTGGTAATGTTACTCCACAATGTAAATGTGTTTGTGGTAACTCAAGTCCAACTGATTACCGCCCAATTTATATAACTCCCTAATTATTTAAATGTTTTTTTTTTTTTGTATGTCTTTTGGCAAAACGTCTTAATAGGTTTGCTGAAGGTAATCAGCTGTTCCTTAGTTTGCAATTTGCTTTGGAGCATATAATGCCCTTCTCACAATTCCCAATGGTGTACAGAAATCCCTTGATTGCGGCCAGGAGGCTCGTATGATTGACCTTGATTTTAGTGCTGCCTTTGACCGTGTTAATCATGAGGCCCTTGTTTTCAAACTCTAACAGAAGGGAGTGAGTGGGTCGTTTCCTAGTATTATTATTGAATTTCTAAATAATAGATCTCAAAACGGATTTTTATAGCTTCCTTGGGTATATCACTACTAAGTATTCCCAGAGAATTTAACCACAGGTTATCACAGAATTCTAACTTCTCGAGCGAGTATCCTAAAGGTTTCCCTTTTAAGACAGCGTATATCAACAGGGGACGCATGTATTAACGCGCCACATAGCTATCTACACCCCAAACAGAGTTAACACTTCGGTGTGTAGGGGCGGAGAATAGCTGGGAGCCGTTCCACAGCTAATCTCGTTCGTGGCTACTTTTGGTACTCGAGACGTAAACAAACGGGCGCCATTGCTAAATGACGTCACATCCGTCGTCATCCTGAAGCCAGTTGCTTGCCGATCGCCATGATACAGCAGAGCAGGGTGGGACCTAAAAAACTGGACGAAGTAGCAGGGAGGGTCCATCAGGACGCCATGGCTATCTCACCCAAAAATAGATTTTTCGCTTCGCTCAAAATCCGTTTTTTGGGCTCAAGCCATGGCGTCCTGATGGAAGAATACCAGAGAATCAATGTATCGTGGTAGATTTTTTCCCCTATCGAGTAAGTGACAAGGGCTTTGAACAGGGTAGCATAGTAATCTTAATAAAAGAACCGTAGGGAAGAGATCTTCCTGCCCCCCTGGCAGTGAAGTTCCCACGGGCCATGCTGAAATCAAAGCGGGTATCGAAGGGCTATTCACCCTGCTAGAAGAACCTGAGGAACTTGGAGACAAGACTGAATGGTTGGCATTCATATAGGAACATTCTCAAAGGCAGACGAGTGGTGGTTAGGCACTGTATGTAGAGGAGAATATCTCGTCTCTAAGGTATGAAGAGTAAGTATTCGTATTGGAATATTACATTGCAGAGGTGAATATATAATAAGGGTTGAGACCTTAGTATCTTCATTAACCATAAGAGGAAGGGGATAATAAAACTATGACCGACATGTATTTCATAGGGTAAGTAGGAGCGGATTGAGATGCACAAGTAATAAAATAAGAATTTTATTTCGCAATTGCAGAAAATTTAAATGAATTGCAATAATATGTAAAGTTAATTTACAACAAATTATAATGTACATAGTAATAAAGACTTGCTCTTGAATCTGAAAGGGAATTTCAAATTTATTAGTAGGCACTCGTTCTCGAGGAACGTCAGTCTTTAAATAAAACACATCATGCTCAAGGCATGCGGCACTCGTGTGACGACTATGACATTTCACCTGGGATAAGAACAGTTATAAGAAAGCACTAAGTGTTTTCGACATCACTACGTATCGCTCGAGGGTCAACATAGGCACCCGAAGAGTTAGAGTCCCAAGTAACTCGCTGTTCTATGCAGAGTTTGGTGCAGGTTTCATAACACTACCTGCGGCTACCACAAAATGTTTGACTTCGTGCACTTGTTTCGCATAATGTTTGAAGAAAACACGCGAGGACTTCCAGCCTGTGAAACTCTTAAGGCTTTCGAAGTCCATACTCTGAAAGAAATTCAGAGACGATGCAACTTTTCTAGGATCGTGACCGGCGGGTGTACTGTCAGGATCCGCTCTGCGAATAAAGTAGGTGATTTTCGCTCTTAGTAGTTTCAGTGACAGGTCGCTGCCCGATGTTTCTCCTTTGAAGAGTTGGCCTCCGCCAAAGTCCGAAGTTCTGCGAAGATAGACCTTGAGGCTCTCTACTGGGTATAGAGAGGCATCTTCCTTCAGGGGGCATATTCTCCAAGGGCCCCATCTTTTGGTGGGTAATTCGTTTTTGGCGAGAAACGTCGGATCCGGGAAGAGGGTAAGGTCTCCTGAATCAGTAAACAGGATATGACCCTCTTCTCTTGATAATGCCACTATTTCGCTGACTCGGGCTCCTGAAGCAAGAGCAAAGAGAAATATAACTTTCTGAGTCAGATCCTTGAGAGGGCATGAATCATTATCCAAGTTGGAGGCAAAATGGAGCACCTTGTCCAATGACCAGGAGATCGGTTTCGGTGGGGGTGCTGGGCGTAGACGAGCGCATGCTTTCGGTAGTTTATTGAAGATGTCGCTGGACAGATCAATTTGGAAGGCATACAACAGTGGTCTAGTCAAGGCCGATTTGTAAGTAGAAATCGTATTGGCTGCCAAGCCCTGTCCATGAAGGTGAATAAAGAAGGACATGCAAAAATCAATGGTGATTTCCGTAGGATTTTTTGCCTTGACGAATGAGACCCATTTTCTCCAAGATGATTCGTATTGCCGTCTTGTGGATTCGGTCTTGTATTCCTCGAGGAAGTCTAGACTTTTCTTCGAGATCCCAAACCTCTTCTTCGCGGCTAGGGAGAGAAAATCATGAGATGAAGGTCCTTGATTTTCGATAATGAAGCGAAGACAGTCGACTTCTGTACTTGCTGGGAAAGAACTGGGCCCGGGAGAGGGATCAGAGTGGGCTGTAGCTCCAGGACCAGGGGGGTACCAGTTGCTCCGGGGCCACTTGGGAGCCACTAGGGCCGCTGTCCCTTTGAAGGTTCGCAGTTTGGAGAGGATTTTCAGCAGAAGGTTGGTGGGAGGGAACAGGTAGATCTTGGACCATCTGTTCCAGTCCAGGGACATGGCGTCCACTGCCTCTCCCTTGGGGTCCTCGTACGGGGCCACATATCGAGGAAGTTGATTGTTGTTGCTCGTTGCGAAGAGATCGATCTGAAGTTCCGGGACTTGGTGAGAGATGAAGGAGAATGATCTTGCGCCTAGAGACCATTCCGACTCTATCGGGCTTGTCCGAGATAGAGCGTCCGCCGTCATGTTGCGGAATCCTTGTAGGTGAACTGCAGATAGGTGCCACTTCTTCCTCTCTGCCAGACGGAAGATTGTTAGGAGCACCTGATTTATCTGGGGCGATCTTGAGCCTTGGCGATTGAGACATCGAACTACCACCGAGTTGTCTAGGGTTAGACGAATATGAATCGAGGGAGGCGGGGAGAGTTTCTTCAGTGTTAGAAGGACCGCCATGGCCTCATAGATGTTGATGTGAAACGTCTTGAATAGTGGAGACCACGTGCCTTGAGCCTGTTTTTGGTGGAAGTGACCTCCCCAACCCTCCAGCGAAGCGTCCGTGTGGATGTTGAGTGATGGAGGTGGGTGTTGAAGAGGGATGGACCTCTTCAGGGCCTTTGCTTCCGACCACAGCTTGAGGAGAAGTCGAAGTCTGTTTGGGAGCCGTCTCTTGAGGTCTCTTTGAGCGATGGATGCAGAACGTCTCCAGACTTCCGCGGCATCCTTTAGCTGTGCACGAAGCACCGGGTTTGTCACTGAGGCGAACTGTAGAGAGCCTAGAACTCGTTCCTGCTGGCGTCTTGAGATCCGTTTGGATTTCAGTAGTCGCTTGACAGACCCTGCTATTTCCTTCCTTTTCTTCTGGGGGATGGAAAGGCGGTGTGACTGAAGGTTCCACTGGATTCCTAACCATTGGAACTTCTGAGCTGGAGAGAGGCGAGATTTCTTCACGTTTATCTTGAATCCCAGGTGTTCTAGGTACTGGGTGACTTTGCTGCAGAATTTTAAACAATCCTCGGGCGATGGAGCCCAGACTAGCCAATCGTCAAGGTAGGCCATCACCTGGACGTCTCGGAGGCGGAGCTGTTGTACTATGGCGTCCGCCAACTTTGTGAAGATCCGAGGGGCCACGTTGAGGCCGAAGGGCATGGCCCTGAAGGCGTAGCTTTTCCTTTGGAGTCGAAATCCTAGGTAGGAGGAAGCGTGATGGTTCATTGGAACGTGCCAGTAGGCATCCGCCAGGTCTATGGAGACCGTGTAAGAACCTCGAGGCAGAAGGGTCCTTATCTGTTGAAGAGTCAGCATCTTGAACTTGTCGTTCGTTATGAACTTGTTGAGGGGGATAAGTCCAGAATGACTCTGAGTTTGTCGGAGTCTTTCTTGGGGATGCAAAACAGTCTCCCTTGGAACCTGGTGGACTTTACCCTCCTTATCACCTTCTTGTTCAAGAGGTCTAGGACATATTCTTCCAGAAGGGGGGTTGATCGTTGGAAGAATTGTTGGAAGGTTGGGGGTGGTTGAGTCCAACTCCAGCCTAGACCTTTCTTGATGATGCTGTGTGCCCAGGGATCGAAGGTCCAACGATCCTGGAATTGGCGGAGTCTTCCTCCCACCGGAAGCACTTCATTGCTTCTGGTGTCCCGAGGGCTTACTGCCTCGGCCGCTAGCTCCCCTTCCTCCTCTGCCTCTGGAGGGACGGCGAGATGCGTCTCTGCTTGCACCCCTGTTTGAGCCTCTACCTTTGGGACGAAAGGTAGTTGTCCGTTGTTCAAAGGCAGGGGTGAAAACCGGTGACTGGGACAAAACCGGTTGGGTGACCAACTGAAAGGTCTGTTGTGGCTGAGCAGCCACTTGGGGAGTAGCGGGTCCCGGAAACTGTCGTCGCTGTTGACGTTGCTGGGGATTTTGCTTGGAGGATTTCCTCTTAGGTTGAGGGCCATCGTCCTGAGAGGATTTCCTCTTTTTGACATGCCCCACTTGTTGAGAAGGTTCCTATTCTCAGTGGCGGCCTTGTCAGTGATCTCTTTCACAAGATCGGAGGGGAAGAGGTGTTTACCCCAGATGTTGGAGGAAATCAGCCTCCGGGGTTCGTGTTTCACAGTGGCACTTGAGAACACGAATTCTCGACAGGCTCTCCGAGCCTTCATGAAGTGGTACAAGTCCTTCACCAGAGTCGCCATGTGCGATTTGGCGAGTACCATGTAGTGGTCGGGGACTCTGGTGTCACCAGCCAAGACATCAAGTTGTACCTGGAGGGACAAGGATGCTGCGAGCCTTTCCTTCGTGTCTTGTTCCCGACGAAGGAGATGGTCATTGAGTTTCGGGAGGTCCTCGTTAAACTGACGTCCGGCTACGTCAGGATCTAACTTTCCCACCACGAAGGTATGCTGGATATCCTTCCAGTGTCGAGCGTCGGGGGGAGTTACCATAGAGAAGGGTCTGCACTCCTCCAGTGCAGGGCAGGGTTTCCCTTCTTCCACAGCCTTGTGGCACGCAGCGAAGGCCTTTTCCGTGAAGGGAAGGACTGCGTCGTCGGGTGCAACGTAAGTAGGGTGCTTCTTGCTCAGGGCCGGAAGCTTAGAGCAGGTAAAACTCCTACTTTTAAACGCGGTGGCTAGCATAGCCTCAGCCTTCGAGAGATCGAACACTATCACCTCCTTGGGTTCGGTCTCTTCTTTAGAGGCAGGTTCAGAACGAAGCCGGACGTAACAGTCCGGGTAAGCCTCAAAGTTCGGGAAGAACTCCACTTCTTCCAGGGGGACCGAGCCGATCTTATCGCTGATAAAGATCCTGCCGGTCGCGATAACCATATGCTCGGCATACCTCCAGGGGTTGGCATGTGAGCATGCAGGGAGGTCCTTAACCGAGATCTTCTTCGGTTCTTTGGACCCTCCCATGGACCTGATGAACTCATGAGTCACTTGAAGCTTCTGTTCCATAAGGGCTTCTATCATACGGAACATCTCTTGGGCGGATGGGATGGGATCCGGGGTAGCGGAGGTAGACGGGAGAGACACTTCCGTCGGTATGGGAGTAGGGGCGGGGATGGACCTCCTGCTCCGACTCGGTGTATTCCACCTGGTCTTCTTCATCTTCCGCGCCTTGGGCCATGAGGGTCTTCTCCGTGTCCTCCGAAATATCCGACATATGTTCATCATTTTCGGAATCCAGGCGACACTCGTGCATGGACTGGGCCATGACTACGTCGGGTTCCACCGTGATCTGGACGGTGGGGATCTGAACTTTGGGGACCACAGAATCAGGGGAGGCCTTTGGGAACAATAAGGCCCTCATATCTTCAGTGGCAAGGTACGGTCCAGTGGCGTTCTTCTGGAAGCCACGCACCCACTTGCGTAGCTTATCCCGAGAAGCGTCCCTGATCTCCGCTGAGGGAGGGTTATGAAACGCATCGACCAGGCGATCCTGGCAGACCGTACAGTTCTGCGGGTCCCAGAACTTCAGATCCCCTTTCTTGTTGGCACAAGGGGCGTGGGTCCTACACGCCGTATGCCCATAGAAGTGCGGGCGCTTCACTGCACAGAAGCCGTGGTCACACTTCATATGCTCCTCCTGTAAAAGAAAGAGAACATGAGTATTTGGGGGTCATAAGAATGACTCTTAAACTAAAGTTAAATATTAATTATTAATTTTAACTTGAAAATAGGTGTGATGCACAGAGGATGGGCTAAGAGAGGGAGATAGGTACATACTCCGTGCATCTCGCCCGGCTGGTTACCGTAACCTTCATCCAAGGACAATTTGTTGTGACCGAAGGCACAGGATAGAATTCAACATAGAATGCCCTAGGCAGTGGGAATTCTATTGGAAATTGTCAAGGGTATAAGGCTAGGACTGAGGCCACTCAGATTCTAGAATTGGGAACTAGAAGATCCCATAGGGTAACGGTTTCCGGCAACCAGCCGTGCTAAGATACACACAGCATGCTGGAAATCTGTGATATGCAAGAAGACAGCATGGTTACTAATAGAACGGTAATAAAATACCGATCCAGTTACATAAACAAGTCATCAGGTTGCAGTGTAGGGCTATCAACATCAGATGATAGCTAGTAGAAGGGGGTGCAAGTCGTCTTGACGCCTCCGGAAGTTCCGGCAGACTGCCGGCACGCCGGAGGCCGCTCCAGCAGAGTTTCTGGCATTAGGGAAGACAATATAGAAGTCAAGAACAATACCAGGGAGCGGCGGCTCCAGCAGCCGTAGGTAGCCGGCTTGGTGACAGGGACAAGGGAGGTATAGCAGAACTGGACTGCCGGCAGCGGGTGCCGGCACTCCGGGGGCCGGCCGGTGGACGGACGACCAAAGCTAGGAGGAAGGAGGGAAGGCCATCGGCTGGAAGCCGGGGGCAGGCGGCAGTCCCCCGGCACACGGAGGACTGGCGGCCCAGAGGGTAAGGGATAAGTCACCAAGGTAGGGGTATCGCCGACAGTGGAGGCGGCAAGGGACCTGCACCAGGATAGTGAAAGAGACAGAAGGAGGGATATAGGGGTCCGGCCACAGACCCCAAGACATCCCACCTGAGAGGGTGTACCCATGATAGAGACTAGCCCTATCACCCAGAAGCAGGGGCCACAGAGGACCGGGAGCTAAGGTAGCCCAGGGGAGGGCTAGGGAACACCCAAGAGGGGGGGGGGGGGCAGGAACCCCTGCAGACAGAACGCATCCAGTGGCTAACCCCATAGGACACTATGAAGGGTATATGTACCAGAGCGGAATGCACATAGGAGCTCAAGGTAGCCCTAACACTCCACCCTAAGGAGGAGTTGTAGGACAAGGGACAGATGTGTATAGACTAACCCAAGTATAGGCTAGGCCATACAAGAGATAGGTGGGGAGGGGAGAAGAGAAGGGTCTTCTGTGGAGGGGGTTCTGTACCAGAGCGGCCACCAAGGAAGGGAGGACACTCCCTAGCCTAAGGTAAGGCAGCCTGTCTGAAACGGTGCATGGGTATCGTTTCAGCAAGGTACACAACTAACCCCTCCAGAACCTAACCTAGAGCAGGGATGTTACATCCTGAACTAGGAAGGATGGAAGACGTATCGCTATTGCAGGGATGGTCGGAGACCTAACCCCAGCAATAGAGGAAGGACTAGTTGTTCCTCATTCTCGGACGCAACCCTAAGGGGGAATCATTCCCTTAGGGAGGACAGAGAAGTGATATAATACTCTGATATGAGCTTGATCCCCTTACGTGGTAGGGGGAGCAAGGCTACACAGAGGGGATGCCCTAAGGCAGGGGATGAAGGAAGCATATAGGGGTCCTACATGTAGGTTAGGTTAGAAAGACACACTATCTAACCTGTCCCTTATATGGTCCCTGAAGGCGAAAACACTTGCATCACAGTCAATGGTATTGTAAAATAATGCCACTATCTTCATAATTAACCTAGGATCACTGATAAATATCATGCATGAACACTGATATAGGCGCTCTGGCCTAGGGGCTATAGTAGCCAACTGGTATGGGGTCAGTCGATGACCGATAAAAAAGCGTCAAAACACACTATAAAAGTTCCTAGCTATGAAGACTAAATAACTAATAGTATCGATTAGTTAAAGAGGCCGGAAAAAACGCTGTTGAGGCTAACTAAATAAGGCATGCAAACAACAGCGACGCCATAAAATGGCGGGTCCGGTCGAGGCACAGCTCTGCCACAAAATATCAAATATCTTGAAAAGTAAAATTTACTTTACGGTCAGAGCTTATTTAAACAATACTGGAACCTTGTACTCAACTTTCCAGAAGAAGGCGAGGCCGAAGGTAGCGACATGACGAAGATGCAGGTTGATGAAAAAGGCGTAGGGAAAATCCGTCTTAGTAAGGCAAGCTACTAGCAGAAGGATGGCGACGGACGTGACGTCATTTAGCAATGGCGCCCGTTTGTTTACGTCTCGAGTACCAAAAGTAGCCACGAACGAGATTAGCTGTGGAACGGCTCCCAGCTATTCTCCACCCCTACACACCGAAGTGTTAACTCAGTTTGGGGTGTAGATAGCTATGTGGCGCGTTAATACATGCGTCCCCTGTTGATATACGCTGTCTTAAAAGGGAAACCTTTAGGATACTCGCTCGAGAAGTTAGAATTCTGTGATAACCTGTGGTTAAATTCTCTGGGAATACTTAGTAGTGATATACCCAAGGAAGCTACCAAAAAGGAACCTTCCATCAGGACGCCATGGCTTGAGCCCAAAAAGAGTAGTTGCTGATGGGCACCATAGTGAGTATAGGAATGTGATATCTGGTGTTCCACAGGGAAGTTTTCTCGGCCCATTACTTTTCATGCTATATACACATGACATGTGGTTTGGCCTAGAAAACGGATTTTGAGCGAAGCGAAAAATCTATTTTTGGGTGAGATAGCCATGGCGTCCTGATGGAAGGTTCCTGTTTGGTAGCTTCCTTGGGTATAAGACTACTAAGATATTCCCAGAGAATTTAACCACAGGTTATCACAGAATTCTAACTTCTGGAGCGAGTATCTCAAAGGTTTCCCTTTAAGACATCGTAATACAACAGGGGACACGCATGTCTGGTCGTGCCACATAGCTATCTCCACCCCGAACAGAGTTAACGCTTCGGTGTGTAAGGGCTGAGAATAGCTGGGAGCCGTTCCACAGCTAATCTCACTCGTGGCTACTACTGATACTCGAGACGTAAACAAACGGACGCCATTGCTCTAATGACGTCACGCGCGTCTTTATCCTGGCGCCAGTTGCTGCCCATCACCATGATACAGTTGTGTAGGGTGGGAGCAAACTGAACGAAGTAGTAGGGAGGGTCCATCAGGACGCCATGGCTATCTCACCCAAAAATAGATTTTTCGCTTCGCTCAAAATCCGTTTTTTGGGCTCAAGCCATGGCGTCCTGATGGAAGAGTACCAGAGAATCAATGTATCGTGGTAGATTTTCCCCCAGAGTTAAGTGCCTAGGCATTGACAAAACAGCAAAGTAATCTTAGGTAAGAACCATAGGAACGAAATATCCTGCCCCCCATTGGTAGGAAGTTCCCATGGGCTATGCCGACGTCAAAGTGGTATTGAAGGGCTATTCATCTTGACAGAAGAACTTTTTAAGAGCTTAGAGATGAAGCAGAATGTTTGATATTTGTATAGGAACATTCTGAAGTAGGCCAGTGGTGGTTGGGCACTGTGCGTAGAGTTCATCTCCTGATTATCAGAAGTAAGTATTCGTGTAGGAACCTTACTGAGGCAAGGTGAATATAATTTAGGAATGGACATCTTAAATTCTTCATGACCATAAGAAAGGAGGAGTAAATAAAACTATGACAGTATGTATTTCATAGTAAGTAGGAGCTGAAAGAGACGCATAAGTAATAAAATAGAAATTTTATTTCACAATGCAGAAATTAAATAATTTACAGCAAAAGTAAAGTTCATTTACAGTAATAATAATGTACATAGAAATAAAGGCTTGCTCTTGAATCTGAAAGGGAATTTCAGGATTAGTAGGTACTCGTTCTCGAGGAACGCAAGTCTTTAAATAACACATCATGCTCAAGGCATGCGGCACTTGTGTAACACTATGACATTTCACCTGGGATAAGAACAGTTATAAAAGCACTAAGTGTTTTTAGACATCACTATGAATCACTCGAGGGTCAACATAGGCACCCGAAGAGTTAGAGTCCCAAGTAACTCACTGTTCTACGCAGAGTTAGGTGCAGGTTTCATAACACTACCTGCGGCTACCACAAAATGTTTGATTTCGTGCACTTGTTTCGCATAATGTTTAAAGAAAACTCGCGAGGACTTCCAGCCCGTAAAGTTTTTAAGGCTCTCAAAGTCCATGCTCTGAAAGAAGTTCAGAGAAGATGCCACTTTTCTAGGATCATGACCAGCGGGTGTACTGTTCGGATCCGCTCTGCGAATGAAGTAGGTGATTTTCGCTCTTAATTGTTTCAGTGACAGGTCGCTGCCCGATGTTTCTCCTTTGAAGAGTTGGCCTCCACCAAAGTTTGAAGTTCTGCGAAGATAGACCTTGAGGCTCTCTACTGGACATAGAGAGACATCCTCCTTCAGGGGGCATATTCTCCAAGGGCCCCATCTTTTGGTGGGTAATTCATTTTTGGCGAGAAACGTCGGATCAGGGGAGAGGGTCACTTCTCCTGAATCAGCAAACAGGATGTGTCCCTCTTCTCTTGATAATGCCACTATTTCGCTGACTCGAGCTCCCGAGGCGAGAGCAAATAAAAATATAACTTTCTGAGTCAGATCCTTGAGGGGGCATGAATCGTTGTCCAAGTTGGAGGCGAAATGGAGCACCTTGTCTAGTGACCAGGAGATCGGTTTCGGAGGGGGTGCTGGGCGTAGGCGAGCACATGCTTTCGGCAGTTTGTTAAAGATGTCGCTGGACAGATCAATTTGGAAAGCGTATAGAATTGGTCTAGTCAAAGCCGATTTGCAGGTCGAAATCGTATTGGCTGCTAATCCTTGTCCATGAAGGTGAATGAAGAAGGACATACAGAAATCAATGGTGATTTCTTTAGGATTTTTTGCTTTAACAAAGGAGACCCATTTCCTCCAGGATGATTCATATTGCCGTCTCGTGGATTCGGTCTTGTATTCCTCTAGGAAGTCTAGACTTTTCTTCGAGATCCCAAACCTCTTCTTTGCGGCAAGGGAGAGAAAATCATGAGATGAAGGTCCTTGATTTTCGATGATGAAGCGAAGACAGTCGACTTCTGTACTTGTTGAGAGAGAACTGGGCCCGGGAGAGGGATCAGCTTGGGCTGCAGCTCCAGGACCAGGGGGTACCAGTTGCTCCGGGGCCACTTGGGAGCCACTAGGGCCGCTGTCCCTTTGAAGGTTCTCAGTTTGGAGAGGACTTTCAACAGAAGGTTGGTGGGAGGGAACAGGTATATCTTGGACCATCTGTTCCAGTCCAGTGACATGGCGTCCACCGCTTCTGCCTTGGGGTCCTCGTACGGGGCTACGTACAGAGGAAGTTGATTGTTGTCGCTCGTTGCAAAGAGATCTATCTGAAGTTCTGGGACTTGATGAGAGATGAAGGAGAATGATCTTGCGTCTAGAGACCATTCCGACTCTATCGGGTTTGTCCGAGATAGAGCATCCGCTGTCACGTTGCGGAATCCTTGTAGGTGAACTGCAGACAGGTGCCACTTCTTCTTCTCCGCCAGACGGAAGATTGGGAGAAGCACCTGATTTATCTGGGGCGATCTTGAGCCTTGGCGATTGAGACAACGAACTACCACCGAGTTGTCTAGGGTTAGACGGATGTGGATCGAGGGCGGCGGGGATAGCTTCTTCAGAGTAAGAAGGACCGCCATGGCCTCCAAGATGTTTATGTGGAACGTCTTGAATAGTGGAGACCAGGTCCCTTGAGCTTGTTTCAGGTGGGAGTGACCTCCCCAGCCCTCCAGTGAGGCATCCGTGTGGATGTTGAGTGAAGGAGGAGGGTGTTGGAGAGGAATGGACCTTTTCAGGGCCATTGCTTCCGACCACGGCTTTAGGAGGCGTCGAAGTCTGTTTGGAAGCCGTCTCTTGAGGTCTCTTCGAGCGATGGATGCCGATCGTCTCCAGACTCCCGCGGCATCCTTTAGCTGTGCACGAAGCACTGGGTTTGTCACTGAGGCGAATTGTAGAGAGCCTAGAACTCGTTCCTGCTGTCGTCTTGAAATGCGTTTGGATTTCAGTAGTCGCTTGACAGACCCTGCTATTTCCTTCCTTTTCTTCTGGGGGATGGAAAGGCGGTGTGACTGAAGATTCCAGTGGATTCCCAGCCACTGAAACTTCTGAGCCGGAGAGAGGCGAGATTTCTTCTCGTTGATCTTGAATCCCAGGTGTTCTAGGTACTGGGTAACTTCGTCGCAAGACTTTGTACACTCTTCGGGCGATGGAGCCCAGACTAGCCAGTCGTCGAGGTAGGCCATCACCTGGACGTTTCTTAGGCGGAGCTGTTGTACTATGGCGTCTGCCAGCTTCGTGAAGATCCGAGGGGCCACATTGAGGCCGAATGGCATGGCCCGGAAGGCGTAGCTTTTCCTTTGGAGTCGAAATCCTAGGTAGGAGGAAGCGTGATGGTTCATTGGAATGTGCCAATAGGCATCCGCCAGGTCTATAGAGACCGTGTAGGAACCTTGAGGCAGAAGGGTCCTTATTTGTTGAAGCGTCAGCATCTTGAATTTGTTGTTCTCTATGAACTTGTTGAGGGGGGATAAGTCCAGAATGACTCTGAGCTTGTCTGAGTCCTTCTTGGGAACGCAAAACAGTCTCCCTTGGAACCTGGTGGACTTTACCTTCCTTATCACCTTCTTGTTCAAGAGGTCTAGAACATATTCTTCCAGAATGGGGGTCGATTGTTGGAAGAACCGCTGGAAGATTGGGGGTGGTTGCACCCAACTCCAGCCTAGACCGTTCTTGATGATGCTGTGTGCCCAAGGATCGAAGGTCCAACGATCCTGGAATTGGCGGAGTCTTCCTCCCACCGGAAGCACTTCATTGCTTCTGGTGTCCCGAGGACTTGTTGCCTCGGCCGCTAGCTCCCTTTCCTCCTCTACCTCTGGAGGGACGACGAGAGGCGTCTCTGCTTGCACCCCTGGACGAGCCTCTACCTCTGGCATGAAAGGTAGTGGATGGCTGCTCAAAGGCAGGGGTGAAGACCGGTGACTGTGACAACACCGGTTGGGGGACCAATTGAAAGGTCTGTTGTGGTTGGGCAACCACTTGGGAGGTAGCGGGTCCCGGAAACTGACGTCTTTGTTGACGTTGCTGGGGTTTCGGTTTCTGAGGTTTCCTCTTAGGCTGAGGTCCATCGTCCTGAGAGGTTTTCCTTTTCCTGGACATGCCCCATTTGTGGAGAAGGTTCCTATTCTCCGTGGCGGCTCTGTCCGTTATTTCCTTGACAAGGTCCGAAGGAAACAGGTGCTTTCCCCAGATGTTGGAGGAAATCAGCCTCCGGGGTTCGTGTTTCACGGTGGCACCGACAAACACGAATTCACGACAGGCTCTACGAGCCTTTATGAAATGGTACAAGTCCTTCATTACCGTGAGTAAGTGGGATTTGGCCAGTACCATGTAGTGATCGGGTACTGCTGTGTCACAGGCCATAACTTCAAGTTGGACTTGATGAGAAAGAGACGCTGCAAGCCTCTCCTTCGTGTCTTGTTCCCGGCGAAGGAGGTGATCATTGAGCTTAGGGAGGTCTTCATTAAACTGACGTCCGGCAACGTCAGGATCGAGCCTACCCACAACGAAAGTATGTTGGACATCTTTCCATTGTCTAGTGTCAGGGGGCGTTACGATGGAGAAGGGTCTGCACTCCTCCAGTGCAGGGCAGGGTTTCCCTTCTTCCGCCGCCTTAAGGCATGCAGCCAAGGCCTTTTCCAAAAATGGAAGAATCGCAGTGTCGGGAGCGACATAAGTAGGATGCTTCTTGCTCAAGGCAGGAAGCTTAGAGCAGGTAAAGCCCCTGCTCTTAAATGCGGAGGCTAGCATAGCCTGGGCCTTTGCGAGATCGAACACTATCTCTTCCTTAGGTTCGGTCTCCTCCTTCGAGGCAGGTTCAGAACGAAGCCGGACGTAACAGTCCGGGTAGGCCTCGAAGCTTGGGAAGAATTCCACATCTTCCAACGGGACCGTGCCGATTTTGTCACTAACAAAGATCCTGCCGGTCGCAATAACCATATGCTCTGCATACCTCCACGGGTTGGCATGAGAGCAAGCTGGGAGATCCTTAACCGAGATCTTCTTCGGTTCTCTGGATCCAATCATAGACCTGATGGACTCCTGGTTCTCCTTCAGTCTGTCGTCCATGACAGCTCTAATCAGTCGGATCAGTTCTTGTGTAGAAGAAGAAGGATCCGGGGTCGAGGAGGTAGACGGAATGGACACATCCGTCGGTGTAGGAGTAGGCGGAGGGATGGACGAGGGAGTAGCTCCAATCTCCGACTCGGTGTATTCCACCTTGTCTTCGTCCTCTTCGGCTCCTTGAGCCATAAGCGTCTTCTCCGTGTCTTCCGAGACGTCAGAGATCTGTTCATCCTCTTCGGAATCTAGGCGACACTCGTGCATGGACTGAGCCATGACCACATCAGGTTCCACTGTAATTTGGACAGTGGGGATTGCTTCCTTTGGAACCACTGAATCAGGGGAGGCCTTAGGGAACAGCAGGGACCTCAGTTCTTCGGTGGCCAGGTACGGTCCAGTGGCATTCCTCTGAAAACCACGCACCCACTTGCGCAGTTTCTCACGAGCAATGTCTCTAACCTCCGCTGAGGGAGGGTTATGGAAGGCCTCAACTAGGTAGGCCTGGCAGACCGTACAATCCAGTGGATTCCAAAACTTCCAATCCCCTTTCTTGTCTGAGCAAGGGGCGTGAGTCCTGCACGCCGTATGTCCGTAAAACTGGGAGCGTTTCACGGCACAGTATGCGAAGTCGCATTTCATCTGCTCCTCCTGTGGAAGAAAGAGAAAATGAGTATGGGGGAGTCATAGGAATGGCTCTTAAATTAAGTTAATATTAATCATTAATTTTAACTTATAGAAGGTGTGATGCATAGAGAGTGAAACAGTAAAGGAGAACACGCTCCATGCATCTCACCCGGCTGGTTACCATAGGCTTGGTCCTGGGATAATCCAAATGACCGAGATCATTGGATATAGTTTCCTAGGATTCCCATTATATTGGAACTCCATGGAAAGCCAAGGACAAGGTTGGGATCGAATTCATTCGGTTCCCAGATAAGAGCCAGAAGGTCTCATTAAGGGTAACTGCTTCTGGCAACCAGCCGTGCTAAGATGCACATAGCATGCTGGAAATAGAAGAATGCAAAGAGACAGCATGATCACTAATAGAGCAGTACTAGGTACTGATCTTAGAAGCAAAGCAGCTTATCTATTTGCCAGGTAGGGCTATCTTAGTCTTATGATAGCTACAGAGAGGGGGTGCAAGTATTCTTGACGCCTCCGGGGTATCCGGCAAGCCGCCGGCACGCCGGAGCTCGCTCCAGCATAGATTCTGGCATTAGAACAGACAATTTTCAAAAGTCAGTTAGATACCAGGATGGCGGCCGCCGGCACAACGGCGGCACGCCGGCAGGGAGCGGCGGCTCCGGCAGCCGGAGGATGCCGGATTGGTGACTGGGGTAAGGATGGTACAGGTAGTATCGGGTTGCCGGCAGTATATGCCGGCACTCCGGAGATCGACCGGCAAGCGGACGATTAGATAGGAGTAGGAGAGCCGCCGGTAGTAGCCGGCGGCAGCCGGCAGTCCCTCGGAACACGGGGGGCTGGCGGCAAGGGTAGGGAAGTCACCAAGAGGCAGGTATTGCCGGCATAAGAGGCGGCAAGAGACCGGCACCCGGATAGATAGAGAGACAGGGGGAGGGGGGGAAGGATGCAGGAAGTACCTTCAGGGTTCCAGACATCCCTCCCCCTCCCTGAGTGGGTGTACCCATGGTAGAGACAGGCTCTATCATCCATATGCAGGGGTCACTAGGGACCGGGAGCAGGTAGCCCAAGGGAGGACTAGGGAACACCCAAGATGGGGGGGGGGGGAGACTCCCTTATGCAGAGCTACACTAGGAACTAACCTTATAGGACACTATGAAGGTATATGTACCAGAGCGGACTGCACAAGGAAGCTCGGGTAGCCCTACTCATCCACCCTAAGGAGGAGTTGTAGGACAGGGGACAGATGAGTATAAACTAACCTAAGCATAGGCTAGGCTATACAAGAGATAGGTGGGGAGGGAGAAGAGAGGGGTCTTCCCAGGAAGGGTTTCTGTACCAGAGCGGCCACAAAGGGAAGGGAGGACACTCCCTAACCTAAGATTAGGCTGATCGGCTAAAACGGTGCAAGAGTACAGTTTCAGCATGGAACAGAGAAACCTTCCTAACCCGACCTAGATCAGGGCTAAAAGTCCTGAACTAGGCAAGGAAGAAGACGTATCGCTATCGCAGGAAAGTCGCAGACTATCCTAGCCATAGAGGTAGGCTAGCCTAACCTCACTCTCAGACGCAATCCTAAAGGGGGTTCATTCCTTTAGGGAGGACTGAGAGGCGATATAATACTCTATTAGACAATGAATCCCTTTACTCAGAAAAGGGATCAAGGCTAATTAGAGGGAATGCCAAGGCAGGGGATGAAGGAAGCATATAGGGGTCCTAAGGTTAGGTTAGGCTAGTAAGAATCACTGACTAGCCTATCCCCTATATGGTCCCTGAAGGCGAAAACATTTGCATCACTAGTCAAAAGTATTGTAAAATAATAATGCCACTATCTTCATAACTTAGTCTAGGATCACTGATAAATCATGCATGAACACTTGTAAATAGGCTCCTGGCCTGGGGGCTATAGTAGCCGACTGGTATGAGGTCAATCGATGACCGATAAAAAGCGTCTAAACACGATATAAAAGTTCCTAGCTATGAAGACTAAATAAACTAATGTATTCGATTAGTATATAAGGCCGGAAGCGTTGTTGTGGCTAACTAAATAAGACATGCAAAACAACAACGACGCCATAAAATGGCGGGTCCGGTAGAGGCACAGCTCTGCCACAAAACATCAATTATTTCGCAAAATAATATTTACTTTACGGCCAGAGCTTAATTAAACAATACTGGAACCTTGTACTCAACTTTCCAGAAGAAGGCGAGGCTGAAGGTAACGACATAGCGAAGATGCAAAACGATAAAGTTCACACAAGGGAAAATCCGTCTCAGTAGGGCAGCTACTAAACAAAGGATGAAGACGCGCGTGACGTCATTAGAGCAATGGCGTCCGTTTGTTTACGTCTCGAGTATCAGTAGTAGCCACGAGTGAGATTAGCTGTGGAACGGCTCCCAGCTATTCTCAGCCCTTACACACCGAAGCGTTAACTCTGTTCGGGGTGGAGATAGCTATGTGGCACGACCAGACATGCGTGTCCCCTGTTGTATTACGATGTCTTAAAGGGAAACCTTTGAGATACTCGCTCCAGAAGTTAGAATTCTGTGATAACCTGTGGTTAAATTCTCTGGGAATATCTTAGTAGTCTTATACCCAAGGAAGCTACCAAACAGGAACCTTCCATCAGGACGCCATGGCTTGAGCCCAAAAAACAAGCTTGTTGCATATGTAGATGATGCTATTCTCTTTGCATCAATTCCTTCTCCTCAATGTAGATCTGGGATTGCTGAATCCCTTACTATAGATCTAGCTAATATTAGTGCATGGTGCAAATTATGGGATTTGAATTTGAATCATAAAAAAACTCAAAGTATGATTTTAAGTAGGTCAAACACAGTGGATCCTCAACATCCGGATCTCAGCATTGATCATGTTTCTTTAACTTTGTATGACTTTTAAAGTTCTTGTTGTGATTCTCGACAGCAAATTTACTTTTGAGAAACACACTAGGTCTGTGTCTTTTTTGATTGTATAAAAAATTGACTTTTTGGGTTCGGGCCATGTCGTCGTGATGGAAGTTCCTTCAAAGGTAGCTTCCTAGGTATATTGGACTGCAGTGATATATCCCAGAGAATTTACCAAAGGTATCCAGAATTCTAACTCCTGGAGCAAATATCCCTTAAAATTTTAAAAGGGATATCGCGTAATATCAGAGGACGTATTCTTCACACGTCTTATGGCTATCTACACTCCAATAGCGCTTTCACTTCGAGGGGAAAGAGTGGCAAGAATCAGGAGTCGTTAAAGAGACAACGCTCTCGACTCCCCTACTGTACTGTAAATAGTGCGCCAGATTGCCACTGCGTGGCACCACCAAACCATTCTTTCTCTCGTAGCTTCGTTGACCGGTGTTATCCCGTGTTATCTCTCGCTATTTTGGAGTTTTTTGGTTGCTATGATGTCTTCACCAGCCTCATCAGCTTCTAGAAAGTTAAGTAATATCTTTGAATTGTGTAAATGTAAGCTCTTACCAGTTTTGCTTTTCGATTGAGATCGTAATTAACGTAACAAGAGCTGTTGCTAGCCGGATGGTGTCATGGACGCGGTCGTTCTTTCTGTACACTTAGTTAGCCAGAACGACCCTTTCCTGGCATTATTCGCTTTAATAACTTTAGCTATTTACAATTTTTGCTAGGGATTCTTATATTATGTCTTTGTTGTCGTGGATTTGGAATTTTATTTCGATCCTCACGAGTGCTAGGCTTCCTAGCCTAGGCACCTACACACTTCATGCATCATATAACATTCCTGTTAAAGTTTTATTGAAGCTCAGGCAATATTTTACACATTTATGATATTACTGCATTATGCTTTCCTCTTCCATGATAGTATACAAAGAGTTTCGGTGAACGATTCTCAATGTTCCTAGGCTTCTAGCCTAGGGGCTTTAGTATACTTTCATAATGCGCTGAATTTTAATTTACAAACACTAGGAATTAAATAAGGATAATTAAAATGTGAAAAAATTAAGTAATTTATTGTATTTGATAAATATCCTAATTCATCCAGGTGCTGATGCGGCAGCTAATACAAAAAGTTGACCAACGTGAAGCAAGGGGGAACCGCAGTAATTCAGCTTCTTCCAAATACCTTAAATATTACCAAATGTCTAATTACATACTACACAACGATCGTATAAATACATATTAAAATCCAATTATTATATGAAGCACGTTATAACACTTGGCATGTTGCATACCTTGGAAAACTTATGTAAATAAATATACACCAATAGTCCAAACTGGAGTCCACGTAGTACAATTTATGATATCCCTGAAAAGGGTACGAAGTCGTTACAAAACTGAAAAGGGTATGAACTTGTTACAAAATTGAAAGGTATGAAAAAATAAAACTTATTGAAAAAAGTAAGCGATGATAATTGGAAGTCAAATTTATATGGGATGGCATTATCCCTCTAAATGATTTCGGATTGACATAAAAAAAACTCCCCTGAGTTTTACAGACCCACCAATATCATCCTGGGACGAAGACGAAGTACGTGTAGAGATGGACTGCAATGAAAGAAAGCTTCTTCCTGGTTGGGATTAAACAGAGTTTACATGGCGATAATACTCTTCGTCACTTCAAAGGACATGTAGAAAGTGTTCTTGTCACGTTAACTGGGTAGTGGTACCAAGTGTATTCTTATATCAAGAACAGGAGCTCGAGTTATGAGACCCTTAGCGATGGAATGCTCCTTCGTAACTGACTTAAGTTTCCATCAACCTCAGGGAGAAAGCAAAGCATTAGTGGCTGTTTATGATAAAACCACAAAACGGCCGCCGGAAGGCAGTGAGCTGTTAACAACCAAGGGGGTAGTTAAATATTTGAAACTAAGCTAACTGTCTTCCAGTGACCATGCTACTTAAAACAAAATATAATATAAAACAAAATACAAATTCCATTTGGAATTTCAGTACACATACATGTCCCCATTGCTCTTGTATTGTCTTTTAAGGGGAGACTGACACCTCCTATACCTTTTAAGTCGATACTAATCTCCTAGGAGATTTAAGAGCAATCCCCCTTCCCTCTGATTAGCCTAGGCTATTCTCAGTTTTCTTTGCTGCGAACCGAGTTCTGGCAAAGTTTTACCGAGACGTTCCGTTTTGAGTTTAGAACGGGACATCAGAGTATACGTCTGTGTTAGGCATCTTCCTGTCTTAGCGAAATGATTTCCCATGTCAGGTTAAGCTGCTTTTACAGGAGGCTAGACCTCCCTAGACCATACATGGGGGGTTTTTGTATGACAATTCCCCCCTTCCTTGGCCTAGCAGAGTCCTGTGCTGGTAGATCTTACACCGAAGAAATGACTTCTTCACTGTCTAAGGTCTCTGGCACGAGATTCTGTTCTCTTGTGAGATTGTGTCCTATGGACTGTTCTCTCAGTTGACTAACCCAACCTGGGGAAATGATTTTCTCCTACCTGAGGTTACTTCATGAGACCAGAATCCCTTAGGTTAGGTGGTGCCTTTGGGCATTACCTTACTTGTAGGACACCTACCCCCTCCCCTCTGTCTCTTTCGTGTTGAATGAGCCAACACCCTCCTGGCCGTCGTTCTACATTTGACCCTAAGGGTTATTGTAGGACTGGCCTGAGGTTCCCTGTCTGCTGCCGGCAGGTACCCTCATATTCTTTAGAGTGTTCTTCAGTCCTCCCTTGGAGTGCCTTCCATAGCCCATATGATTGGGATATGGTTGGGTGGAAGCCCAAATTTCATTCCCCCTTCCACTTGAACCCTCATTCTGGATGTAGGCTGGCAAGGCTGAGCTCTTGTCTTCCTCCATCCTCTCTTTCTCTACCTTTCGTTTTTACTGGGCATGTCAATTGTCTGCTGGCCGGGAGTTGCTCTGCCGCCGTTTCCTTTGGGCGTCGCTGATCATCAACCCAACGACAATAGATATACTGGGACCGGCTGCCGGCTGCTGAGTTGCCGGCCACCCATACTTGGACACTTGCCGCCGGGTCCTAATTGATGGAAGGATCCTCGGCTGCCGGCCGGCAGAGCCTTTGCCGGCAGCCTGCCGCCCATTATTTCGAAGACAGTATTGCCTTCAATAGCTCAGAATAGACCAGCATGTGCCGGCTTGCCCGGCAGACGCCGATAGGCGCGGCATGTGCCGGCAGGCCTGACAGGACTGGCAGCATGCTGCCAACAGTCAGTGCTGTAGCCCAAAAGTTTTTTCCAGCCTACAAGGTGCTTCATGGGCAGCCTACTGTGAGACCATCACATATAAGAGAGCGATTCTCTCTTCCATTAATGGTTATCCATTATTGTCTTTAATCCCCAATATTGAACCTGGAAGATTGTGTCAGGAAGACACTCTATATCGAAGGATATCATCTTCCCCTACAAATTCTTAAGAATTCTGCTTTCAATACTGGAGGAGGTCATAGCAATTGGCTGGACAGAAAACACATGTAGGTGTCTTTCCTATCTCTAGCTTACCCTATTCAAGCTAATATTATTAATAATATGTATGCTGAAATCTGAGAATTTCACCGAATACTTATATGCTTTTCTTTCTTTACAGGAGGAGCATCCCGAGTGCAGGAACAACTTTTGCAGGGTCCATAGTAAGAATTTCTACGTCCATGACATGTGCAGAGCCCATGCTCGCTGCGCAATCACCAAGGGGGCTCTCGAGTACTGGGACCCACAGGTATGTACCGTTTGCAAAAAACTTGTAAGAGAGGCTTTTGACGATCAAAAGTCCACCGAGTCAAGGGACGCAGCAAGGGAGATGCTGCGAAAATGGGTCAGGGGCTTCCAGAAGAACACCTCTGGCCCATACCTTCCTAATGAAAAGATGAGGGCTTGTCTTTTCCCTAGAGCCTTTTCGGATGCGGTTATTCCCCAGGCTCAACCTGAGATTCCCCTGGTTCAGATTCCGGTAGAATCTGAAGTTTCGGATGCCTTGGAGAGCATCCAATTAGAGGACAACATGTCAGGTGTCTCAGAGGAGACTGTTCTCAATCTCCTAGTGGAGGAACTGGATCAGGCGGATGACGTTCCACCTGAGGCCGAAGTCGAGAAAGCCGAAACGATTTTGGTATCATCAGCCACGGTGACTGAGCCGGTGCCTTTGACTTCTTCCGATGCACCCCAGCTAGATTCCATCACTAGTACGTTGCACTCACTGTTGTCCATGGTGCAGGACATTCAGAGGAAATCGTCCGAGAAAGAGGCCTCTCTTCGGACGGAAATGCATCAGCTGGTTGCAACACGTTTAGCCTCAAAGAAGCTAAACTTCAAGGATCTCCCCGCCTTCTCTGACGTTAACCCCTGGAGGTACGCAGAGCATATGCCTATGTGGGGGGGGGAGGAAGATCTTCCTCTCAGAAAAACTGGGCACTGTCCCAGTGGAGGAAATTGAGTTCTGGCCCAGCAAAGGGGCCTACCCGGACTGCTATGTCCGTCTAAAGACGGAACCTGCATCCAAAGAGGAGACAGAGCCGAAGGAAACTATCGTCCTTGAACTCTCTAAAGCTCAGGGCTTATATACCACCACCTTAAAGGAGAGGGCCTTTACTAGCTCCAAGGTGCCGGCCCTCAGCAAGAAGCACCCGTCCTTCATTGCTGACCCCAAACGTGCCTTCCCCTTTATGGACAAAGGGCTTAAGGCAGTTGAGGCAGGGAAACCATGCCCTACACTGGAAGAGTGTAGACCCTTCTCCCTTGCCTTCCCATCAGACGATGTGGACTGGAAGGATGTTCACAACACCTTCACAGTTGAGAAGCTGGAGGCAGATATTGCCGGACGACAGTTCGGCGAAGACCTCCCGAAGCTGTCAGACTTTTTCCTGCGCAGAGAACAGGAGACAAAAGAACGTCTTGCTGCTTCCTTGTCTCTGCAGACTGGCCTAGAGACAATGGCAAGTATCCCGGATACCCCAGACATGTACATGGTCTTCGCCAAATCTCATTTGGCAACAGTCACCAAGGACCTGTACAACTTTATTAAAGCCCGAAGGGCTTGCAGAGAGTTCGTGTTCGCCTCGGCTGCGGCGAGACACGAACTAAGGAAGCTGATAGTTTCCAACATCTGGGGAAAAGACCTCTTCCCAAGCGAAGTGGTCAAAGAGATCGTGGACAAAGCCGCTACAGAGAATAGAAACCTTCTCTCTAAATGAGGCTTGTCCTCTCAAAGAAAATCTTCAGCTGATGAGGGTCCCCAGCCGAAGAATAAGTCAAAACGACCAAAATTGCCCTCTCGGCCTAAACAACAGCAACAGCTTCCTGTGGCCACGGTGTCCCGGACAGTGGCACAACCACCCACCACCTTCCAACTGGTGTCCCAAACGCTGGCGGCCCAGTCACCTGTGTTCACCCCAGTTTTTGAAAAGCAATCGTGGATCTTTCGGCCGAAGTCTCGAGGTTCCTTTCGAGGATCCTCCAGAGGTAGGGGCAACAAAGGTGGACGTGGCCAAGGAGGTAAATCCTCCACCCAGCACTCAAAGTGAGATGCTACCGGTAGGAGGGAGACTTTTCCTCTTCCGGGATCGTTGGACCTTCGATCCCTGGGCCCACAGCCTAATCAAGAACGGACTAGGGTGGAGTTGGAGCTCAACTCTACCGACCTTCCCTCAATTCTTCCAACACTCAACCCCCATATTGGAAGAATATGTTCAGGAACTCTTGAACAAAAAAGTTATAAGGAAGACGAAGTCTATCAGATTCCAAGGAAGGCTATTTTGTGTTCCGAAGAAGGACTCGGAAAAGCTCAGAGTCATTCTGGACTCACCACTCAACAAGTTCATAGTGAACTACAAGTTCAAGATGCTGACGCTTCAACACATCAGGACCCTGTTGCCCAAACGGGCATACACAGTCTCCATAGACATGACAGATGCGTACTGGCACGTTCCAATCAGCCGTCAAGTTTCCCCCTAACTGGGATTCAAACTACAAAAAAGAAAGTACGTTTTCAGAGCCATGCCCTTCGGTCTGAACATAGCTCCAAGGGTATTCACCAAGCTTGCGAATGCAATCATTCATCAACTACGCCTAAAAGGAATCCAGGTGGTAGCCTACCTGGACGACTGGCTGGTGTGGGCAGCATCCGAGGAAGAGTGCAGGCAAGCCTCCAAGGAAGTGATCCGGTTCCTGGAACACTTGGGATTCCAGATCAACTTGGAAAAATCTCGACTGTCTCCAGCTCAAAAATTTCAGTGGCTGGGCATCCACTGGAACTTGCAATCACACTGCCCTTCCATTCCATCAAAGAAAAGGAAAGAGATAGCAGGATCTTTCAAAAGCCTTCTTTGGTCCGCAAGGATATCAAGAAGGCAACAGGAGAGAGTGTTGGGGTCCCTCCAGTTCGCCTCAGTGACAGATCCAGTATTGAGAGCACAATTAAAAGATGCATCAGGAGTTTGGAGAAAATACGCATCAAACGCTCGAAGAGATCTACAAAGACCGATAACAAATCGTCTGCGATCACTACTCAAGCCATGGTCTGAGGCCAAGAACCTAAGGAACAAGGTTCCCTTACAACCGCCTCCACCGTCAGTCACCGTTCACACGGATGCCTCGAAAGAAGGGTGGGGAGGTGACTCTCGTCATCGGAAAGTCCAAGGAACCTGGTCTCCCCTCTTCAAAACCTTCCACATCAATTTCCTGGAAGCCATGGCAGTTTTTCTTTCTCTGAAGAAACTGAAACTCCGCTGCTCAATCCACATCCGTCTGGTTCTAGACAGCCAAGTCATAATAAGATGCCTAAACCGACAGGGCTCGAGATCGCCTCACATAAACCAAGTGATACTAGCCATCCTCCGCCTGGCGGAGAAGAAGAGATGGCACTTGTCAGCAGTCCACCTTCAAGGGTTCCGCAATGTGACAGCGGACGCTCTATCCAGGACCAAACCGATAGAGTCAGAATGGTCCCTAGACACAAGATCATTCTCTTTCATCTTACGCAAAGTCCCAGGACTGCAAATAGACCTCTTCGCAACGAGCGACAAGAAGAAGCTACCCCGGTACGTAGCCCCGTACGAGGATCCTCTAGCGGAACACTGTCCATAGATTGGAACAGATGGTCCAAGATCTACCTATTCCCTCCAACCAACCTTCTGCTGAAAGTCCTCGACAAACTGAGATCCTTTCGAGGGACTGCAGCAATAGTGGCCCACAAGTGGCCCAACAGCGTCTGGTTCCCTCTAGTAACAGAACTACGCCTGAAGCTGATCCTGTTGCCGGACCCAGTTCTGACTCAGCAAGTGCAGAAATTGACTGTCTCGGCTTCATCAGTGAAAACCCAGAACCTTCATCTCATGATTTTCTCGCCTTAGCGGTCAAGAAACGGTTCGGGATTTCTAGGGACAGTATTAACTTCTTAGAAGAATACAAGTCAAAGTCAACAAGAAGACAATATGAGTCTTCCTGGAAGAAGTGGGTGGCCTTTGTCAAGGCAAAGAAACCTAAGGAGATTTCTACAGATTTCTGTTTGTCCTTCTTCATCCATCTTCATGAACAAGGTTTAGCAGCCAATACGATTACTACATGTAAATCTGCCCTAGCCTGACCAATGCTTTAAGCCTTCCAGGTAGACTTTTCCAATGAGATCTTCAACAAGATTCCTAAAGCCTGCGCTAAACTTCGGCCCGCAGCTCCTCCTAAGCCCATTTCATGGTCTTTGGATAAGGTTCTTCACTTAGCATCAACCCTGAATAATGAGGATTGCTCGCTGAAAGACTTGACTCAAAAGGTGATATTCTTATTTGCACTAGCCTCGGGAGCCAGAGTTAGCGAAATAGTGGCCCTCTCGAGGGATGATGGCCACATTCAGTTCACAGACAACAAAGAACTGAACCTCTTTCCGGACCTGACGTTTCCCGCCAAGAACGAGCTGCCCACTAAGAGATGTGGTCCCTGGAGAATCTGCCCTCTGAAGGAAGAAGCATCCCTCTGCCCAGTGGAATGCCTAAAGGTCTATCTTCGTAGAACTTCAGACTTTAAGGGAGGTCAGATTTTCAGGGGAGAGACTTCCGGTTCAACGTTATCCTTGAAACAGATAAGGGCGAAAATCACCTACTTTATACGCAGAGCGGATCCAGACAGTACACCCGCAGGTCATGATCCGAGAAAAGTTGCCTCGTCTCTGAATTTCTTTCAGACGATGTCGTTTGAAAGCCTTCGTACTTAAACTGGATGGAAGTGTTCCAGAGTTTTCTTCAAGCACTACGCGAAGCAATTACAGAAATTAAATTTCATGTGGTGGCGGCGGGCAGTGTAATAAAACCTGCTGCTTGATTACTGCGAAGAACAGTGCACTATTTGGGACTTATAGTGAAGAGTGTACATGATAAACTTTCAAGTCATATCATGTTGGGTATTGTGTTTAGTGATGACACTGTAGACTGTTCTATTCACATGGGTGACTTTAAACATAACGGACTGACACAAGTGCCAGGCACAGTGTCCCTAATAACAACAGAATGCTTAGTGAAATTCTTATATTTCCCTTAGAGTGGCTGGTGTTTCTTTTTCAGGAAACTGATTTTATTTTCTGTTATTACTGTTTATGCCTCTATACAGAATTATTCAGTGTAATATGTAATTGATTTCATCTATGATTTCTAACCCCTCTGATGGTCCAGCACTTTGCTGCAGTAGAGGGACTTGAGTGTCTCAATGATGGGCTGGACAATGGCGGTGGGGTAGTTTATCCACCCTGGCAGGCTCAACCATACCGCTATACCGCTAAGGCAAGTTCTGAGAGACCAGACCAAGACTGGACCCCTATAGGCCTTCTCCTTTATTTCAGATAGGCAAAGGCTAGGAGAAGGAAAACTCCAAAATCAAACCAAACAAGACCCCAACGGCGGAGCTTCCCAGCACCGGCGGAAGAGGGCAATGCCTGTCGGGCAGGCAACAGGGCGGGCCTTGACATAACAAGAACCCAGCAGCCCGATGCAATCAACATCGGAGAAGCCACCTGTCTCATATGTCTTGAGCTACGGTGAAAACGATGTGGGCCAAGTGTGTGTGCGTGGCCGTTGCAAAGCCATGACCACCCAAAACAATATACACAGCTACTGGCATTCTGTCGTTTCCTCCACCCTTCTTCATCTCTTCCTCACCATCATCATCATCATCACCACCACCAAGTCCTGAGACGACATCACCGTGGGTGAAGGGGGCAGGCCTGGATAGCTGGAAGCCCTTAGCCCACGACTGCACTCAGGCAGCGAGTCTAAGATTTAGTCGCTATCTGGTGACGGTGCCGTGACACCAGAGTTCGGTAGCTGGACCCGTGACTGCTGGGCTGGCCTATTGAGGACACCGCAGCCCACCCCACATGGGGAAGCCCCTAGAAAAGGTGGGGTAAACATCGGACACGGCAAACCCATCTGGTCAGCTCACCACGGCTGGCGGACATCCCACTAATGCGATCGAAACAACAAGAAAAAAATATTAACCTTAGGTGCGTGAAACATCCGCACCCTCCAAGACGTGACGAACACCAACCGCCTGGAACGATGTACAGCCCTCGTCTGCAAGGAGCTAGCCCGCTTCAATGTTGATGTGGCGGCTCTTAGCAAGACGAGACAACCCGAAGAGGGCAACATTAGGGAAGTTGGAACAGGCTACACCATCTTCTGGAAAGGCAAGACCCTAGAGGAGCCTCGCATCCACGGTGTCGGTTTTGCCATCCGTTCCCAGCTAGTGCAGCAGTACAACCTCGCTCCCAAGGCCATCAGTGAGCGCCTGATGACTGTCCGCATCCCCATCACGCGGGACAGACACCTCACCCTGATCTCTGTCTACACCCCGACTATGACCTCAGCCAATGATGACAAAGCTGCCTTCTACACCCAGCTCGACCGCACCATCCAGGCAGTGCCCGCCAACGACAAGCTCATTGTGCTTGGCGACTTTAATGCCCGAGTAGGCAAAGACCATCGCCTGTGGGAGGAAATCATCGGCCGCCATGGCATTGGAAATTGCAACGCCAATGGCCAACTCCTACTGGGTCTGTGTGCAGAACACATGTGGTAACCAACACCATCTTCCAGTTACCAAAGCGACAAAAGACCACATGGAGACAGCCACGGTCTAAACACTGGCACACCCTGGACTACGTCCTGACCAGAGCCAGAGACCGAGGAAACGTCCGCATCACCCGATCCATGCCCGGAGCGTACGACTTTATTGTCCATACTGTAGTTTTGTTTTGTTTTTTCACCTGGATTGCACCCTTTGTGATATCAGATTGTATATAGTTATTAACGTTACGGCATTTATTTGGGCATCTTATTGCTCTCCCCCTTTTTTACTTCCAAGATTTGGAATTCATTATGTTGTAAATTATTGTGTTTATTTTTCTACCCTTTATGATAAGGAATTGTTAAAACAACTTACTGTATTTTGGGATACTTTTATATTTACATATATATACAATTTGCATTAAACCATGTTATTTGACTTTAGATTTTAATTTATTTTCCTTCTCAGGTGTTGGTTACCAAGCTTTGGGACCATTTCTCTTGTACTATTTCACGGAGCGGCACAGGTTGAGCCCAGAAAAGGGATTTTGATGAAGGAAAAATCTATTTCTGGGCGAGAGACCTGTGCCGCCCAGTGAACCCACCCACTGCTTTCCCACCCAGAGTTGGCCCAAGCTTGGGTGCTATGAGGAGTGAAGATGATCGCGTGGGTGGAGGTAGTAGTAATAGCGATCAGTAGTGGAATGTAGAACGGCACCTCGTAGTAACGGGGGAATTTGAAGAGGAGATATCTAAATGGCACGAGACCTTTGACATTGGTTTTCACGCCCCAGTTACTATACCGACACCTTATATATAGGTGAGCGAGCTGGGTTCATCCCTAGCATTCCAATGCAACTTTTTCTCTGGTAATATATAGCAGTTATATACCTTAGAAATGATGCTAAAAGAAGCATTTCACTGGGCAGCACAGGTCTCTCGCCCAGAAATAGATTTTTCCTTCGTCAAAATCCATTTTATACTCTATAAATTTTTTCAAGTTTAAATTTCTTCAAGTTCAGGGTATTACAATTTCCCCCTGTATATCTCTTAAAAGGTTTGTCCTGGAGTAAATGTGTCCTCTGAAGATTAAAACCTAGATAAATGCCCTAGAGACTGACCATTTATACATATGATCAATACCCAAGCTAGGACACGGGGATGGCTAGGCAATGGCTGCTGATGACTCAGCAGGTTGCCTTATATCCTCCCTCAAAACCACCATCCTTAGCTCATAAGGATTGTTAAATTTCAACAGCCGTTAAAGCCTTTGTTAAGTCATACTCTTATTAAAAGACTAAGGTTTTTATGGCTAGGAAAAATATATTACTTAAATAATTTGGTATGTCTTTTTTAACTAAGTAAGGTCTAGGATTGTCATTATTGGTGCATCCTCTGACTATTACAACCTTTTTATAATGCAGTGTCAGGATAAATCATCAGTGTAATAAAACAAACAAAAGACATTGTTTAAAAACTTTATGTGGCATCACTATGATCTATAGAAAATATTCTAATGACAGAAAGTCTATTGTAACAATTTGTAACCTTCTGTAATGCTATCATTTGAACATTACAATATATTCAGGGCTGAACAACAATATTCCTTTGAGGAAACCTGTAGCTCTTAAAATTGTTTTTGGTATTGCACATTATCTGACTTAACAAAACGTATTCCTACAAAAATGGAAATACAATGTGATTTTTCTTAGGTTATGACAAATCTGCCACAGCTTAATCATGCAAAGAACACTATCCCCATCAGTTTGGAAGACCATTCACACCAAATATCACATTCTTTGAAATTTGCAAAGGCAAAATTTACAACCCAGTGCCACACATGTTGAACACTACCAACAATTTAGTGTGCTATCTGAATACTGTAATTAATACCAGCAATAAAATAAATATATTCTATTTTCCCCAGAGGAAACTCACTGAAGTGCTGCAGTAATTGATTCATAATAAATGCAAGTGACCCAGCGATCTTTAGCAAGTGGATTTCAACATAAGTCCAGTTTTGCACAATTAGTATTTGTGACATTTTTTATCATTCGTGAAATATGCATTTACTTAGATTTATTTGATCAAATGGGGATCCTAATGCTCAATTAGACAGCAGTACAGGTATAGCAGCTATAATTACCATATACAAGAAAACTATTGTAAAGATGACAACTAGATGGAAACTTACACTAAAGGAATGTTAGTATTCTTTTTTAAAACAATCTGTAGACTAATTTGTGCATAAACAATGCCCAAAAAGTTTTAAAAATCAATCGCAATTTGTGCATTTTCATAACAATTTAAACTTAAGAGTCAAAACTTGCAGCATCAATCAGTAAATATGTAACAAATTCAAATTATCACAAAATATAGTTGAGAGCCTAGTTCCCAGTCTTTAACATATTTTAAAGATAACAACTAATTCACTTACATTTGTAGAATAAGTTAACCCATTTATTAACACAGCATTCTTGTTTAGAAATCTGAAATGCCTCCTATTGTACCATTAATGCTAAACTACATACTATAATTCATCTTTCAAATCCTTACATATATCAGTCATTTCATTACAGAATTTCAACTGTGAGGACTCCCTGTCCAAGTCAGAACTTTTCCTAAAATGGGACACAATTTCATCTTCATACTCTTCTACGATTGACTCACAGTGAAAATTCAACCCTCTATTGAGGTCAGGATCCTGCACCATTTCATACTCACCGAAACGAGGATTCATGGCTCCATTAACCACTAACCTAATAGCCTCTAGTTTTCCAGTTTCCTTGTGGCGTGCTTGGGCATAATCTTTGAAACTGTCACACACAGACTCTAAGACTTCCAGCATGTGCATCTGTAGGGAAAACCATAAATTTATTTCAATATTCATCCCACCCGACAATCATCATTTATGGAACTATATGTGACCTCATTCTATTCCATCTATTCTATTTTAAAATCTATAATATAGGTAGCCACTCAAATACTACCAATAAAAAATTATTAATTAAATTCATTACATCAAAACTCCCCCAATAGCATCTTTAATAACTTCCAGAAAAGAAAGAGATTCTTCATCTAATTCTGCACGTGCTTACGTACTTTTGAAATAAGACTACTAAGGCCTAGCCATACAAGGGCTATGATACTTGAAAGTTTTGTGTGATAGTCTCTCGAACCATTGACTGTTAACGTTATAAGAAAATATTTAACTCCCAATATCACTCTCGGTACCACCATAAGATTTAATAAATATTCTTTATGATTGGAAAGATTTCATGAAAATAATGAGGTTCTAACAACATTCAGTGTTAAACATATGCTTTCCTAAAAGCCTGTACCAGAGAAAACCCTTTGCTAAAATCTAGAATGATGAATAAAGTCTTAAACATAAAAACTAGCTTTTTCTTCTAAATATTTGGAGACGGCTGTTTCCAAGACCATAGAGTACATACCTCTCAATTTCCCCTTTTTGTTGTGGATTGATTGACTGATTATGAGTTATCTGGCACCCTGACATCTAAGGTCATTGATGTCGATATTATTTGTTATAAAAAGAAACAAATAAATGGGAATTCAATTCAAAACAAAAATAAAAAAGTCATTACTACAGTTAAATAAGCTTTCAGAAGACCTGTAACTCTCCAGCATCAACAAGAAGGCTTGGGATAGGTGAAGTTCTAAAGGCTTCTGTGTACAATCTAATAACAGTATGGTGCATAGAATCCAAAACCTTTAGTCGACTTGGGGTGGCTGAGGAGTATATTTCTCACCAATAACTAATTTTTGAAAATATTATAGGACTTGTATAACTTTAAAATAGTTTTGCGGTCTGCCCCCAATGATTATGTATGGGACTAAACTTCTAAAAGATTTAGAGCCTCAAGGCACTACTTTTATAGCTTTGAAGTGAGGAATCCATGTAAGCCTACAATCAAATATCAGTCCTAAAAAGGGATTTTGACGTAGGAAAAATCTATTTCTGGGCGAGAGACCCGTGCCGCCCAGTGAAATGCTCCTTTTACATCATTTCTAAGGTAAAAACTGCTATGAATTTACCAGAGAAAAATTTGTATAGGAATGCTAGGTTGAACCCAGCTCGCTCACCTTTGAGGTGTCGGTATAATACTGGGGCGCTGAATAAATCACAACCAGAGGCCTCGCACCATTTAGATATCTCCTGTCAATATCCCCGAACAGCGAGGTGCCGTTCAACATCCTACAACTACTAGCAATCCCACGCCAGTGACGTCACTCCCTATAGCACCCCAGATTGGGGCCCAATTAGGGAGGGACGGGTGGGTTCACTGGGCGGCACGGATCTCTCACCCAGAAATAGATTTTTCCTACGTCAAAATCCCTTTTCTGGGCTCCGACCCGTGCCGCCCAGTGAAATCACACCAGAGAATGGGGACCCAATATGGCTAACTACCTGAGGAGGGAATAACACAAAAATAACAGAGCTGATGAGTTTATTATAAAAAAAAGAGGGATGTGGAAACCTGTAAAAATAGATCAACATGTATATGACAGTGATAAATAGACATGGTAAACAATCAATAATGAAACCCGTAGGTAAAATTCAACAGATATGAATAGTGGGAATCCAGCTTGGTAATCAAAAATGCCAAATGAAATCAGCTCGGGGATTCAAGAACAAGTGAAATCAAAACAATTCGTGAAATTGAATAATAAAATAATACACCATAAGGGTGTATAGTAACAAAACAGGTAGGAACAACAGGTAAGCCAGGCCGGAGAGAAAGAGGACAGAGCAAGACGTTGTGATTAGGACTCCGTACCGTCAGGAGGAACTATATTCCCTGCAGCTACTGTGGCAAATCTAAGAGCTTCTAAAGGTTTTAGGTAGTGGCACTTGAAAACTTTAGGGGACTTCCAACTCGTATATTTTGAGAGCTCATCAAATTTCATATGGCGGAAAAAATTAATTGAGGTAGCCACAGCTCGAATATCATGGACATGTGGGAATGATTCAGGATTAGCTTGCTTAATAAAATAAAGAATTTGTTGTCTGATTCCCTTAAGGGTAATAGTCCCTCCGTGTTCTCTAATAAATATGGGCCCTGTGGTTGTAGTGGAAGTTCTACTTAAGTAGGATTTCAGGGTGGTAACTGGACACAGGGATGAATCCCGAGGAAGTGGAACAATCTTCCAGGGAACAATCTTCCAGGGAGACCACCTGTTTTGGGGGTCTTCATTTTTAGCCAGGAAAACTTTGTTAGGAGAGAGAAGGACCTCACCCGAAGAGAGAAACTCTATATGACCAGGGTCTCTAGATAAGGCTGACAATTCTGAGATTCTGGAGCCAGAGGCGAGGCTCAAAAGAAAAAGTGACTTTCTTAATAATGCCATATAGTTACAGGATTCATTTGGGGTGTCAGAGGCTAGCTTAAGAACATCGTTCAAAAACCAAGAAACTGCGCTAGGGCGAGTTGAAGGTTTTAATCTGCCACAAGCTCTCGGAATGGATGAGAAATATGAATCCGTTAGATCAATGTCAAAACCAATATGGAAGATCTTTTTCAAGACTGACTTGATTGTAGTAATGGTATTGGCTGCCAGGCCAGATTCGAAGAGAGTTCTGAAGAATGTCACAGTTAGGTTCATCGTCATTTTCTCAACTTGGGAATCTTTCAAGAACTTAGCTAATTTCTTGACAGCTGAGTCATATTGACGGAGAGTAGATTCCCTTTTGTCAGATTCCAGGAAAATAGTATTCAAAGGATCGATGTTTGCACCTCGTTGGGCTGCGAACTTCATGAAGTCCATAAAGTTAGGGCATTCAGAATCCTTGAAGAAGCGAACACATTGCGAGTTTGCACTGTCTGTGTTACCACCGGATTGGGAATCTGCCGGGGGCGGAGACCTAGTTCTAGCAACAAGGGGAACCAATTGCTCTTGGGCCAGTTGGGGGCTACGAGAGCCACTTGACCTTTGAAGGATCTGAGTTTGTGCAGAACTTTCAGCAGAAGATTCACCAGAGGAAACAGATAAATCGCCTTCCAGGTATTCCAATCTAGAATCATAGAGTCCGTGGCATAAGCCTGAGGGTCCAGGTTGGGGGCTACGTAACAATCTATTTTGCGATTGGATTTCGTCGCAAACAGATCCACCTGGAGACCCGGGACTGGAGATAGTATCCACTGGAAAGATCGATTGTCTAGTGACCATTCCAACTCTAGCAGAGTCGTCCGGGAAAGTGAGTCCTCTACCACATTCCGGACTCCTGCTAGATGGACTGCTGACAGGTGCAACTTGTGCATTGCTGCCATGGAGAAAAACTTCAACATGATGTGGTTTATTTGGGCTGATGTGGAGCCTTCTCTGTTGAGGCAGTGTACTATGACTGCACTGTCGAGAACTAGTCTGATATGGAAATTCCCGGCTGGATTGAGACGTTTTAAAGTGAGGAAGACTGCCATGGCCTCTAGGACGTTGACGTGCATTTGTTGGAAGACCAGTGACCATAACCCTTGGACTTTCTTGTGTTGTAAGGGAACCGACTTGGAAAGATTCTTGATCTTCGTCCAAGGCTGCAGACTTTTTCCCAGGGTTGGGGAAAGGCGAGCACGTCTATCTCGGCGTATTGCGGTTGCTCTGGAGCGCCACACTCTGTTTATATCCTTGAGTTTGGACCTCAGGACGATGTCTGTCACGGAGGCGAACTGTAAGGAACCTAGGATCCACTCTCGGCTCCTTCGGAAGGTCAACTTTTCCCTGAGAAATTGTTTTGTATTCCTCGCTATCTCCTTCCTTTTGGCTTTGGGGAGGCACAGCGTATGGGAGCACAGGTCCCCTTGTAGGCCCAGTCATTGAAACTTGGTCTCCGGGACCAGGCGGGATTTCTCGAGGTTGACTTGGAATCCCAGTTGTCGAAGGAAGGTGAGGACTTTGTTCGTTGCTATGCGGGAAATCTGGGCATTGTCTGACCAGATTAGCTAATCGTCTAGATAGGCCACTACCTGTATCCCCTGAGTCCGAAGCTCTTGAATTACTGTCTCTGCTAGTTTGGTGAAGATTCTGGGTGTTATGTTGAGCCCCAATAGCATCACTTTGAATGCATAGGCTTGTTTGCCTAGCTTGAAGCCCAGAAAAGGACAAAAATGCCTTGCTATTGGAACGTGATAGTAGGCATCTGTAAGATCGATAGAGGTGGTGACGGCCCCACGGGAAGTAAGGTCCGCACCTGCGAGACGGTAAGCATATGGAATTTGCCGCAACAAATGAAGGAATTTAAACAAGACAGGTCCAGGATTACTCTCCATTTGTCTGAGCTTTTCTTTGGCATGCTGAACAAGCGTCCTTGAAATCTTAAGCGATGTAAGTTTTGGATTGCATTCTTTAGTAACAGATCTTTTGTGAAGGAATGTAGTTCTTCCGTGGACTGAGACCGGTTGAACCACTTGCAGAGGTTGCCTGAATTGGGAAGATTAGAAGGGCTTCAATCTCTTCCTACCTCGAATTGGGGTACTATTAGGCTCATATTTCCTCTTTGAAACCAGGCCCCACCTAACCTTGAGGTTTTGGTTGGCTCTAGCTGCCTCGCTAAGGACCGAGTTAACTAAGTCCCCTGGGAAAAGATCCGGGCCCCAGACTGGAGCTTTGATGAGCCTATTAGGTTCATGTCTAATCGTGACGTCGGATAGAACGTGTCGTCGACAATGGGTCCTGGCATTTGCAAAATCATAAGCGTCAGCCATAAAGTTTTGCAAAAGTGACTTAGTGAGGACCTTAAGGAGGTCCTCCTCGTTGTAAATGGCGACGGTCAATTCAGAAAGGGCAACTGAATTAAGGGATCTGCTGAATCTACACCTCTACTCATATTCCAATTTAATGAGAGACTCCGGGAGTTTGGGAAGCCGTTCGCTGAACTGCGTCGAGGCACAGTCCGGGCTCAACTTACCAACCGAGAAGGTAGCTGGGGCATTCCGCCAACATTCACTGTCTCCTGGAAAGAGAAGGGAGGGTAAGTCGGTCTCCCTGAGGTGAGGTAAAGGCTTCTCTTTCTTGATAGCCTGAAAGACCGTCTCTATGATCTTGGTCGCACATGGGGTAGGGGTCTGGTCGTCGGCCACAAACATAGTACATGAACTTTTGTAGGCCGTAATCATTGTGTTCAAGCAGTCCCACTCATTGAACACGCGGACCAAGACAGACTGTGCCTGTTTTTTAGGAAAATGAACAGTTTCCTTTGGGACATTATCCAATCGAATCAGAGCCTCTTCCGTGAGGCGAGCGTAGCCGGGGAAGGGGAATTCAAGACCCGGCGGGTATAATTCATAATCCGCAAGGGGCCGGGTACCGAAATCTTCGATTGACAACATACCTTACGAGAAGGGGGCATGCAATGCCAACCTCCAAGGATTATTCTTATTGAAAGAAGGAAGCTTGGAGGCGTCGGGGATGGGGTATTGCTGTTGTGGCAGTGGCAGCCCCGAGCGCATGACTCCATGAACTAGGCTCTCCATAGAAGCTATTCTCTCTTGTGATTGCTGCGTATGAGACGATAGTATCGACTCAAAACAAGCAAACATCTTCTCGGAAAAATTCCGCCGGGGGGAACAGGTGCCGGAACGGAGGCTACTCCGTGAGAGGTTGAAGGCACAGCAATTGGGTCTTGAGAGATTCTGGTGGAGGAAGATTTAGCCTTCGAAGCTGATGATTTCGAAGACCTGTGGTCTTTGGAAGACTTGTGGGTCGTATATAAAGGCTTACGATGAGCCTTCACCTTGGGGATAACAGGCCGAGGACTGAGACCAGTCCCGGTTGTCCCCGGAAAACCTCGAAAAGAAGAGTGTTCTGAAGTAGAAGAGAAAGCCGGGCTAGGGATAGGAATCTTAGCCTGGGAACCACCTGACTCACCTACGTCCCTACCTGCGTCGGGATCGTCCAGAGTCATGGGTTCCACATCGAGGTTGAGGGTAGCGATGTCCTCAGTTAGGGTGCCGCCCGTCTCTTCTTGGTCCGGGGCCAGAAGAAGGGATTCGAACCTCTTGATGATAGGATCCGCCAACTATTTGGGGACCGCAGCTGAAGTTTTAGCATAGGGTTAGAAACAGGAACACCATTCCTCAGAGAGGATATAAGGCTGTTTGGCCTTCACGTTGCGGGCGAACCCGTCAATCCAGATCTTGAGGGTAGCCTGAGCTGTATCTTTTTCAAGTTGGGAGCACTGAAAGAGAACAGACTATTAGCGAGGGATATTTGTGCCAAAGAAAAGTGAAGAAGTCCAAGGACTTCGTAGACAGGAAGTGAAAGGCATGCGGGAAGTCCAGAGGACTAGTGGCCTTAAAATGAATAATCTTTGAAATTAATCGTAACACCCTACACGTCTGTATCAATGAAAATGCACTCACCGAGTCAGATGTTAGAGTGGAGGTCATTGTGTAGCAGACTACACAATTGTCTGGATGCCAAACAGCTAAGTCATCCACTTGGACAGAACAGTGGGCGTGTGAACGACACGTCATGACCGCAGGGTTGATAGAGGACAGCGGCACATGCCGTCATCGCACAGCGTACAGTCTGTAAGATAAAAGACACATGAGTATTTCAATGGAAAGCAAATTAGGGGCCCGGAGGCCCCGGTGCTTAAAATATTATATATATATATATATATATATATATATATATATATATATATATATATATATATATATATATATATATATATATATATATATATATATATATATATATATATCATGATAAAAATGTTTTATATATATTCATCAAGAATCTTGAGTGAAAGCAAATAGGGGCTCGGGGGCCACGGGTGCATAAATTATATCAATATCATGATAAAAGATTTATATATCAATATCATGATAAAAATGTTTTATATATATACATCAGGAATCCTGAATGAAAGCAAATAGGGGCTCGGGGGCCCCGGGTGCTTGAATAATATCAATATCATGATAGAAGATTTATTTATCAATATCATGATAAAAATGTTTTATATATATACATCAGGAATCCTGAATGAAAGCAAATAGGGGCTCGGGGGCCCCGGGTGCTTAAATGATATCAATATCAGGATAAAAGATTTATATATCAATATCATGATAAAAGATTTATATATCAATATCATGATAAAAGATTTATATATCAATATCATGATAAAAATGTTTTATATATACATCAGGAATCCTGAATGAAAGCAAATAGGGGCTCGGGGGCCCCGGGTGCTTGAATGATATCAATATCATGATAGAAGATTTATTTATCAATATCATGATAAAAATATTTTATATACATACATCAAGGATCTTGAATGAAAGCAAATAGGGGCTCAGGTGCCGCGGGTGCTTAAATTATATCAATATCATGATAAAGGATTTATAAAAATGTTTTATATAAATACATCCGGAATCCTGAATGAAAGCAAATAGGGGCTCGGGGGCCCTGGGTGCTTAAATGATATCAATATCATGATAGAAGATTTATATATCAATATCATGATAATGTTTTATATACATACATCAAGGATCTTGAATGAAAGCAAATAGGGGCTCGGGGGCCCCGGGTGCTTAAATTATATCAATATCATGATAAAGGATTTATATATATATATATATATATATATATATATATATATATATATATATATATATATATATATATATATATATATATATATATATATATATATATATATATATATATATCATGATAAAGGATTTATATATATATATCAATATCATAATAAAAGATTTATTTTGATGTATAATAAAAATAAGTCAGACCGTAACCGTGATCATATCAAAAGAGGGAAGGGAAGGTCGAGAACTAGGATTGTATATATAATATGTTATTTTTATTAATAAAATAAATTTTTGAATATACTTACCCGGTGATCATATAAGCTGCAACTCTGTTGCTCGACAGAAAAACCTACGGTCAAAATACGCCAGCGATTGCTATGCAGGTGGGGGTGTACATCAACAGCGCCATCTGTCGAGCAGGTACTTAGTACTCCAAGTAAACAAAGAACCAATTTTCTCCTCGGTCCACTGGGTCTCTATTGGGGAGGAAGGGAGGGTCCTTTAATATATGATCACCGGGTAAGTATATTCAAAAATTTATTTTATTAATAAAAAATAAAATTTTTCAATATCAAAATTAGCCGGTGATCATATAAGCTGATTCACACCCAGGGGGGTGGGTAGAGACCAGCATTACATGTTTACATTATTATGAGCTAAGTATTTTGTATTTCATTTTAGCAGTTATTCAAAATAACAAACATAAAATAAATAAGTACCTGGTAAGGAAGTCGACTTGAACAATTACTCTGCCTTTTTAAGTACGTCTTCCTTACGGAGCCTCGCGATCCTCTTAGGATGCTGAGCGACCCCTAGGATCTGAAGTATCAAGGGTTGCAACCCATACAACAGGACCTCATCAAAACCTCTAATCTAGGCGCTTCTCAAGAAATGACTTTGACCACCCGCCAAATCAAGTAGGATGCGAAAGGCTTCTTAGCCTTCCGGACAACCCAAAAACAATAATAAAACATTTCAAGAGAAAGATTAAAAAGGTTATGGAATTAGGGAATTGTAGTGGTTGAGCCCTCACCCACTACTGCACTCGTTGCTACGAATGGTCCCAGAGTGTAGCAGTTCTCGTAAAGAGACTGGACATTCTTAAGATAAAAAGACGCGAACACTGATTTGCTTTTCCAATAGGTTGCGTCCATTATACTTTGCAGAGATCTATTTTGTTTAAAGGCCACGGAAGTTGCGACAGCTCTAACTTCGTGTGTCCTTACCTTCAGCAAAGCTTGGTCTTCCTCATTCAGATGGGAATGAGCTTCTCGTATTAACAGTCTGATAAAATAGGATAAAGCATTCTTTGACATAGGCAAAGATGGATTCTTATCTGAACACCATAAAGCTTCAGACGGGCCTCGTAAAGGTTTTTAAATAGAACTTAAGAGCTCTTACAGGACATAAGACTCTTTCTAGTTCATTTCCAACCATACGATAAGTTTGGAATATCGAACGATATTGGTCAAGGCCGAGAAGGCAGCTCGTGTTTGGCTAGAAAACCAAGTTGTAGAACATGTAGCCGTTTCGGATGAGAATCCGATGTTCTTGCTGAAGGCATGAATCTCACTGACTCTTTTAGCTGTGGCTAAGCATACCAGGAAAAGAGTCTTTAAGGTGAGATCTTACAGGGAGGCTGATTGTAGCGGTTCGAACCTGTCTGACATAAGGAATCTTAGTACCACGTCTAAATTCCAACCAGGTGTAACCAAACGACGCTCCTTCGTGGTCTCAAAAGACTTAAGGAGGTCCTGTAGATCTTTATTGTTGGAAAGATCTAAGCCTCTGTGACGGAAGACTGATGCCAACATGCTTCTGTAACCCTTGATAGTGGGAGCTGAAAGAGATCGTTCTTTCCTCAGATATAAGAGAAAGTCAGCTATTTGAGTTACAGAGGTACTGGTCGAGGATACGGATACTGACTTGCACCAGTTTCGGAAGATTTCCCACTTCGAATGGTAGACTCTAAGGGTGGATGTTCTCCTTGCTCTAGCAATCGCTCTGGCTGCCTCCTTCGAAAAGCCTGTAGCTCTCGAGAGTCTTTCGATAGTCTGAAGGCAATCAGACGAAGAGCGTGGAGGCCTTGGTGTACCTTCTTTACGCGTGGCTGACGTAGAAGGTCCACCCTTAGGGGAAGTGTTCTGGGAACGTCTACTAGCCATCGAAGTACCTCGGTGAACCATTCTCTCGCGGGCCAGAGGGAAGCAACTAGCGTCAACCTTGTCCCTTCGTGAGAGGCGAACTTCTGCAGTACCTTGTTGACAATCTTGAACGGAGGGAATGCATATAGATCTAGATGTGACCAATCTAATAGAAAGGCATCTATATGAACTGCTGCTGGGTCCGGGATTGGTGAGCAAAATATTGAGAGCCTCTTGGTCATCGAGGTTGCGAAGAGATCTATGGTTGGCTGGCCCCAGGTGGCCCAAAGTCTCTTGCATACATCCTTGTGGAGGGTCCATTCTGTTGGAATTATTTGTCCCTTCCGACTGAGACAATCTGCCATGACATTCAAGTTGCCTTGGATGAACCTTGTTACTAGTGATATGTCTAGACCTTTTGACCAGGTGAGGAGGTCCCTTGCGATCTCGTACAATGTCAGAGAGTAGGTCCCTCCTTGCTTGGAGATGTACGCCAAAGCCGTGGTGTTGTCCGAGTTCACCTCCACCACTTTGCCTTGAAGGAGAGACCTGAAGCTTTTCCAGGTCAGACGTACTGCCAGTAGCTCCTTGCAGTTGAAATGCATTGTCCTTTGACTAGAGTTCCATAATCCCGAGCATTCCCTACCGTCTAATGTCGCACCCCAGCCTACGTCCGATGCATCCGAGAAGAGAACGTGGTTGGGAGTCTGAACAGTCAGGGGAAGACCCTCTCTAAGGTTGATATAGTCCTTTCACCAAGTCAGACAAGACTTTATCTTTCCGGAAACCGGGATCGAGACCGCTTCTAGCGTCTTGTCCTTTTTCCAGTGAAAAGCTAGATGGTATAGAAGAGGACGGAGGTGTAGTCTTCCTAGTGACACAAATTGATCCACGGATGACAGTGTCCCTACCAGACTCATCCACAGCCTGACTGGGCAGCGTTCCTTCTTCAGCATCTTCTGGATGGATAGCAGGGCTGGGGGCTGATCGTCTTGTTCAGCAACGTCCTCATCAGAGGGTTCCTCATCCGAAACTGATGAGGAAACGGCAACGGAGTGGGCAACGTCTGACTCGCTGAATCCGGTCGCACTGGTGGATGCGTGACGGAGCCGGACGCAATATCATGGCACTGCTGCACAGTCTGTGAACTGTCAACAACCATGGGTGCGCGAGGAAGTACAGCGTCAACCCGAAACTGTCTAGAATGTCTGGGTTGTGCAGTCAACACCCTACCGGGTTGCTGAGGTTGACGCACTGCGTCACAACAAGTCACCTCTGCTGGTTGTTGAACGTCCTGAACGTCAACAACCACCTCCGAGCGTCGCTTAACGTCAACGTGCGACTGGCAACCCACACTGGGTCGCATCGGTGGAGGAACCACCTCAACTGGCAGACGCGAGTAGGTTACCTCAGCGTCAACAGGGCGCACAACCGACCGGTTGGAAGGTTGTTGGCCAGAAGGAGGAACCACCTCAACTGGCAGACGCGAGTAGGTTACCTCAGCGTCAACAGGGCGCACAACCGACCGGTTGGAAGGTTGTTGGCTTGAAGGTTCTTCTCCGCATTTAAGTCCTCTATCAAGGACGCAAGCTTGGACTGCATGGCTTGCAGCAAAGCCCATTTAGGGTCTACGGGAGCAGATGTGGCAACAGACGGGGTTAGCAACTGAGGCGGAACCATTTACCATCCCTGAAAGCCTTGTTATGTGTGACATAATAGTACAGCAAAACTTCAAAGGCTTGACAAAAGCTGAGAAGTTGTCCTGTAAACAACTTGGAGCGTCTCCTGGCTAGGCGCCAGGGCGAGTCTACCAGAAATGAGAAGTCTATCTGGGCAGAGGCATGAACTCCCAAGCCGAGAACTTATCTCGTGTCCTATCAGACTCTCGCTCTATAACCCAGTTTAAAAGAAGGGAAATCAAAGGCTGTATCCCTAAAACTCCTCCTGGTGCAAAAACCAGTCGCCTAGCCAACGTAACGCTCTCTAGGAGAGCGAGAGAGCACTAGCTTAAAAACAATGGCTTCGAAGTAGCTAGGCCTAGTGTAAGTTCTGACGTTTAGGCGAATGAGGAGCAGCAGTTACAAGATCCGGACGAAGATCCTTAAAAAATCATCATGATCTAATTAAAGTCCATAGGAGGCTAAGCAGCTTAAGGCTCCTCTCCAAATGACAGAGTCCTCAAGGGAATATCAGTAGGAGGGAGAACAGCACTTTCTCATCTACAGGAACCTTGTCCGATAAAAGCTAGGTTATCTCAGTGAGTCTCTCACTGGTGCATTAGTAGCAGACCAGAAGGCAACGTCATGTAACTGCTTGACAGTCTGTGAACTGTCAACAACTGAACTGTCAACCACAACAGGTGCGTGAGGACATACAGTGTTCACTCGAGACTGCTTTGATTGTCAATACTGAGCAGTCAAAACAACTCTAGAATGCGGAGGTTGACGCACCGCGTCAAAACAAAACAACTTAGACTGTTGTTGCACCTCGCGAACGTCAACGGAAGGTTCCGTGCGTTACTGAACGTCAACATGCGGCTGGCAGGGTACACTGGAACGCATGGGTGGCGGGACTCTCTCAGCTGGAGTGCGGCAGAAGGTAGCCTCAGCGTCCACAGGACGCACAACCGTGTTGGTTGTAGGCTAGAGGTTGGTGCAGTGTCAACCTTCTCCGCACGAAAGTCCCGCATCAATGACGTTAACTGAGACTGCATGGTCTGCAGCAAAGACCACTTAGGGTCTACAGGAGCAGGTGCGGCAACAGACGGTGTGACTGCCTGATGCGGTACCGCTTTGCCTCTCTTAGGAGGTGAGCAGTCGTCGGAAGACTGCAGCGAGTCCGAACTGACCCAGTGGCTACAACTGGGCCGTTGGACTTGCGCGGAAGGGACCGACTTGCGCGGAAGGGACCGACTTGCGCTTAATAAGCTGCGAGACCTTGGTCCATGGTTTCTTACGAGAAACCTCTTCCGCAGACGAGAAATAAATGGGCTCTCTCATCTTTGTGTGGGTGGGGCGATCTTGGGTAGATACGCCCGAAACCACGGAGGGAAACGTCTGTTCGTTGATCAAGGCCTGACGAACCCATAAGTCGTTCGACATTACTTCTCCCCTGGGCTTGGGAGCTTGCAAGAGGTCCCGGACTAGGTGAACGACAGGCACGAACAGACGAAACCTCGGACGCAACACTGTAACACTTTGCGCATATCACTTTATCACTTCGATTTTCTGTTTTGCACTTATTTCACTGAAATCGAAACTTTTACTGATTTCTACCTGAAACACGCAATTCTACCCTTCATTAAAAGGTAGTAATTGCAAAATCAGTCGTATAATGCAGCTCATTAATACTAGCAAAAAACAGAAAACATATATAAAGATAAAATGATTCAGTGGCTGGGAAAGAGACTAAACACTAGTTCAAATAAACTACGTTTACAATCTCTCACCGCACATAGCCTGGGGACAAGAATAAAACCCTAGAAACGTTTTACCTTCTTCCCCGTCAGCGACTAGGGAGGAGAGTAACACGAGAACAACGTTACCCGCTTGAACGGAACGTTTTCTCTCCTCTCTCTCCCTCCGTCTCTATCTCTCTCTCTCTTTCTCTCTTGATTTCGCACCTAAGAGAAGAGCCCAATTATATATCGTCAAAAAAACATGTTATTTGACTAAAGGAAAAAACTGAAAGGTTTTCCAAATAAAAAGTTCCTTTAATTTAGAATTTAAAACATTTAAGCTAAGAAAGAATGAACGAATCGTCAGAATCGATTTACTCTTACTGCAAAGTGAAACCGTGATACACTCTCTCTCTATCGTAACGATAGAGCGCATGTTGAACGTCCTGAACGTCAACAACTGCGTAGTCTAAAAAACTAAACGTTAGTTCATCTTTGAAAACAGTACGAAGACTATCAAAGAAATTCTTTCATAAAACATTAAATTTAAAAAGTTTTAAATTCTTTAAAGGCTAAATACGATATAACGGGCTCAACGTTGATTAACTTCGGTTCCAAGTTAGGACCGCCTACTATCAGGAAAGGTCGCATATAAACAAAACATAAAAATTTATTTTTATATGTTTATAATAAATGGAAAGTTAATCGAAGAGGCCTAATAAAGGCGGAGAGATATAAAATATATAGATCTATAACGTGTTAAGCAAAATTACTAAAAACCTAAACACACTTCCGTCTAAGGGAAGGGTCGGCCATTTAAAAGTGAAAGAGAGTCCATACTCTCTTTGTCACCATAATTAATTCTATCAAAAAAGAGTTAAAGTTTTGAGATGAAGATAAAACACCTGCATAGCGAAAGCTCAAAACTAGAATAGAGTACTTCACCAAATAGTTGTGAAAACAAATCCAGTTAGTAACAGCGTATTAGTAGGTCTTGCCGGTAGCCCGACAGAGAGAAAATTGGTTCTTTGTTTACTTGGAGTACTAAGTACCTGCTCGACAGATGGCGCTGTTGATGTACACCCCCACCTGCATAGCAATCGCTGGCGTATTTTGACCGTAGGTTTTTCTGTCGAGCAACAGAGTTGCAGCTTATATGATCACCGGCTAAGTTTAATATTGAAAAATATATATATATATGTGACTAATATATAAAGTTAATCCAAGTAATAATGGGTAACGTTGGCTCCAGAGGCTCAACTAAACAACTCGACCAGATGGTAATGTATAAAATCTACGTCCGGGGATCCTGTGATGAAAGTCTTATATATATCTATATGAGGTCCGTGAGGTGCGGGACACTATAGAGGGGGAAGGGATCTTTAATGGGTCCGTGAAGTGCGGGACCGAGAGGGAGTAGCACGAACAAAACTCAATAAAATAATATAACATGACAAGGTACCACAGACCGAGCAGAAAACTTTCCGCCGATTGTTGGCCAAACGAGCGACGGAAAGAAAACGACTACGACCGGGTAGAGTGGTACAAAAGAGTAAGTAATGAACGTTAATGTATAATAATAGCAAGCCTCACAGAACAACGGGAACCGTCCGGGCAAAGAAAGCGAAAGGCCCCGGGAGGGGAACATAACGCTACATAGTGACTCTAACTCGATCGGGAGAGAGAGAGGGAGGTAACCCTGGGGTGGGGTATCGGGCGGGAGGGAGGCTAGGAGTGGGGAGATAGCAGGTATACCAACCTGCCAGACCCACGATTGATATGATCATGCGGAAAGACTAATAACACTATAATAAACATAGCACATGGTAAAATAAGATAGGAAGGCATGCTGGATGATAATAATAAAATTAACTATACATCAATCGTAAAAGAAACAAGGGAACAAACATGAGACAGGAGAAGCAAGCCTGACGGCGCTGGGAGTAGGCAGGGCTACCAACATAACACAGAGTCAGTGAAGTGCTAACAAAATGAAAAACTAATAGCTGACTCATGAAAGACCCTCGAACTAATGCAAGAAAAACGAATAAAGTTAAAATGAGAAGCAAGTCCGTGGGATGCGAACGTTAATAATCCAAGTAATAATATTAATGGAATAGAAACGCTCGAAGGCGACTAGGCATGCTAACCTAATGCTCACTTATATCGTAATAACTGTTATCGTAATAGCAGGGCATCGAAATAAATTAATACGGTGTGTGAACCGTGGATACCCAGAAAGTTCATAATGAGAAACAATCAGTATAGAAGACTCATTGAAAAGCGTTAAGAAGGAAACGAGAGAGAGAGAGAGGAGGGAGCCGAGCGCCATGAAAGACCCACGCGGGGTCGTGAAAAATAAAGCTGTTATAATACTGTATAAGCAAAAAAGGGCAAGGCCCCCTCCAAAATCTCAAAACTCATAGATCTGATACTTAACTTAGATGGAGTGACAGTAGAGTCCGACATCTTGAGGTAAATCCAAGAAAAACCAGCGAAATTCACACACCAAGGCAAAATAAGTGTTTGAAAGAACGTGCTATTAAAAGGAGTGACGTCACTGGCGTGGTATTGCTAGTAGTAGTAGGATGTTGAATGGCACCTCGCTGTTCGGGGATATTGACAGGAGATATCTAAATGGTGCGAGGCCTCTGGCTGTGATTTATTCAGCGCCCCAGTATTGCACCGACACCTTATTAAGGTGAGCGAGCTGGGTTCAACCTAGCATTCCTATACAAATTTTTCTCTGGTAAATTCATTGCAGTTTTTACCTTAGAAATTATGTAAAAGGAGCATTTCACTGGGCGGCATGGGTCGGAGCCCAGAAAATCTAGCCTTAATTACACATGGGATCCGTTGTCCTTTGATGCATATATCCGGGTCTGGATCAACTCCCCCGAATACGACAGAAATGGACAACAGTGGTTTTGCTTGTTGAAAACTTAAATCCATTCATATCAGCCCCAGTGATTAATTTTGTCAATTGAGAGTTGCAGTTTTCTATCAACCATCGACATTCTAGATTCAGTAAATGACATGGGGAGATCATCTACAAAGAATGTTGAGAGAATATGTTTGGGAATGACTGAGGATATCCCATTAATGGCTAGTGCAAATAGGGTTACACTTTGGGCACTACCTTGGGGAACTCCTCCTTCCTGATATTTCCTCTCTGATAGAGTTTACCCCACTCTCACTTGAGAAAATCTATGTGAAACAAATGATTGAATGAACTATGGTAGCTCTCCTCTTAATCCCAAGTCATAAATGGTTTTAAGTATACCATATTTCCATGCAGTGTCATATGCCTTTTCAAGGTACCATAAAAGACTGTTATATGGTGCGGTTGGAAGCAAAGGCTTCACAAATGGAAGATTCCACTCGTATCAACACAGTCGTTGAGTGCATTTTTCTAAATCCATACTGGATAGGTGATAAAATACTCTTTTTATTCAGGTACCATATCAGTCGTGCATTGACCATCTTCCCCTTGATCTTACATAAACAAGATGTCAATGCAATTGGTCGATAGTTTGCAGCTAAAAACTTATCCTTACCAGGTTTTAAAACGGCTAAAATAATGGCTAGTTCCCAAACACTTGGATAACTATGATCATGTCATATTCTGTTAATAATGCTTAAAGTAAATAACTTGGTATCAATAGGTATATGTTTAATCATTGCATATGGGATCCTATTGGGTCCAGGGGCTATATCATTACACGTAGCAAGTGCGGAATCAAATTCTCTTTTATTTAAAGGAAAATTGTATGACTATTCCCTTCCTGTTGCAAAATTTAACATTTTCTTCTCTTCAAGGCTCCTAAACTGGTGACCAGGAGCTGCTTCACACTTGCATGATACATTTGAGGAATGATAAGCCAGGGCTTTGCTAACCTCAGTTGGTTCAGTCATATACTGTCCATTCACCTTCAACACTGGTGATGGGTTGGGGGTGAATTTGCCTGATATCTTTTTACTTTCCTCCACACAGAAAATGGTGGTGTTCTGCAGTTAAAGGAGGAAACAAAAGACACCCACGACTGGTGCCTAGCTTCCTTCATTCATTCATCCTTCATGGCACGATGGAACTGTGTTCTACATTTCTTGTATATAATTAAAGTCTCCTCAATACGGCGTCTACGCAATGGAGTTAAACACCTTGTGGCTCTGTGCAGGGCAATTAGTTCTCAAGACCACCAGGGGACTGGTCGTCGTTTGAATAACCCTGTTGTTTTGGGAATTGAATCGACTCCTGCTGTATGAAGAGTTCCATTCAGTAAGTCTATGGCATCATCAATATTCTGAAACTGTTCTGCATTCCCCTCAATTTAGCTTAGCTCAAGAAATCTATCCCAGTCTGCCTTGTCAAGATCCTGTTGTGGCAATCTCTGTAAAGGTGGACCATTGTTGGTGTTAATAATGACTGGTGCATGATCACTAGTATGCCAATCATCTAATGTTGTCCATTTGAAATTTAGAAGGCAATTAGAGTATGCGTTAGCACCAGAACTTCTGCGTTCCCATTGATTATCACCCTACTCGTATGCTAGTTGCCACCATGAGATCCTGCTCTCCTATTGGTCGGCATCTACTGTACTGTATCCCATCACGCATTTACGCATCGGTGTTCCTATGTCCTCTCGTTCCGGCAACGGTATTGTATGCATTGACTTAGTGTTTGTGATTTTGCTTTTGTAACAATTTTACAGTACGTACTGTTATCGTGTGTGATACTTATGATACATCATTAGCCATGGATCCCAAGAAAGTTCCTGATGTCAAGGGAAAGAAGAGGATGATGTCTTCCATGGAGATGAAGATGGAAACAATCAAGAAATGCGAAGCTGGCATGCAATTAAGTGTGCTCAGGAAAATTTTAAGAAGCAAGCAGAAAAAAGCTTCTCAAGATGAATATTTTAGTAAGAGGCCTTTGGTAGAAGAAGACCAAGTGCCAGCTAAGAAACGAAAGTGCCAATGATGAAGAAAATACGTAATGTAATTAAATTTAGAAAATAAAAAATGTAAAGTAAAAAAAAAATAGAAAAAGAAAAAAAAAAGAAAATTCTATTTTAAGTTTATCGTAAAGTTAAGTGTTAATATTTCCTGCCATTTGTAGATGCCTTTCCTAAAATTAAGTGTTTATGTTTTCGGCAACTTGTACGTAAAAATTTTCCACCCTTTTCATTCTCCTCTACCGCCCCGGACTTCGCTCTCGGACATCGCCTCACTCCAAAGGTAAGGTTCCACATTTTTGTTACTGCATTTCTACTGCTTGCTCTAATTAAACACATTTTTCAGATTATCAATGTTAATTTATTATTAAATGATCAAAATACAGTACTTTTCATATATTCAGTACTGTTTAGTGGTGCATATCTTTTTTATAATCATTTAATGTGGTGTTTTTCTAGGGTCCGGAACGAATTAGGCCATTTACTGTACATGTAAAAGGCGACTCACTGCACAAAAAAATCACTTTACAAAAGCCCTTACAGCACCAATTAATTTGGTGTTACGAGGCATCACTGTGCAGTATTCCTTCATCAAGGTTCTCTACCTTCCACCTAACACCACCTCTCTCCTCCAGTTCATGGACCAGAAAGTGATTTTGAATTTTAAGAAGCTCTATACAAAAAATCTCTTTAGGAAATTTTTTGAAATCACCGATAGCACAAACCTCACCCTAAGTGAATTTTGAAGGAGTATGTTGATACTGTGATATGCCTCTGACTCATCGATCAAGCTAAGCAGGAGGTTTCGAGGCACACCTCGAACTCTTCGTGGAAGCAGCTACGGCCTGATGCCATCTTCGCACAAGACTTCAATGGATTCCACGTAAGCTTAGCCAAGGCCGAAGCCAAAATTGCTGAAGATCCTTAACCTATTCCGCAATGTGAGGTTGAGGAAATCATTGCAATCGGGATGTCCATGGGTCTGGACGTCGATGAGGACGACATTAATGAGCTTCTCGAGGAGCACCAAGAGGAGCTAACAACAGACAACCTAAAGGGAGTTGGAGACCATGCAAGTGAACGAAGTTCAGGAACAGTTCTCTAGCGGCGAGGAGGAAGAGGACATATGTATGACTAGGACAAGGGCAGAAATTAAGGAAATGCTACATCTTTATCATAAAATGGCAGAATTCATATAAAAGAAACACCCCGAAAAGGTTTACACAGGTCGTGTTCTTGCTCAGTGTAATGATGTTTGCTGGATTCATTTCAGGAACATTTTAAGGAAGAAACAAGCTTTCTTCGATAGTTATTTTTTAAAGAGGCCCTTAGTAGACCAAGGTGAAGGTCCACGTAAACCAAAGAAACAGAAAAGTGGAAGTGATGAAGAAATTATAGAAATTTAGAAAGTACATAACGTAGAGTATTAAAAAAAAAATGAAAAATTAGAAAAAGGAAATAAAAGAAATTTAATTTAAACTTTTTTGTAAAGTTAAGTGTTAATATTTTCTGCCAATTGTTAGTGTTTGGCCCATCTTAGTATCTATACTGTTAGATGGGAAGAGGCTGCGAGCAAATTGCTTCTTGCTTGTTGATGTGAGCCCCTATGTGGTGTTGTTGCTCATCACACCACTGAGTGGCCCGTTAGGAACTGATGAGGCTGTTGAAGGACCGGAAAGTTGGCCTTCATCTCTTAAGTAGATTTAAGTGAAGGTACTTTCGGACTCTGTCCAGAGGCCTGAGGTCGTGTGGTGCAGCACTATGGTCCCTCCTCCCTTCTTTTGATGTGTCTAAGCACAGTATCAAGTCCAAGGGGTGGGGCAGGATGAGAAAGTTATACAACTCCGTAGATTCTCGACTGACACCCCTCCCTTGAGGTTCTTCCAAACTTCTGGTCCCATGAGGATCAGAATTTCCGGGGAATTGAAGGGCCGATTCCAATCGGACTCAAGCCGCCACTGGAGAGAACGAATATTGAGGCGGCCATATGAGGCTAGACAGGCCAGAGATGACAAGTGTCCAAGGGGAAAAAACAGTCACTCTAGGCTGGGAGATCTTCTCGTTTTGAGAGAGAGTCTTGTGACTTTTCTACGCCTGTCTTTGATGAGAAGGTTTTGTGGAGATTGGTGTCTAGAATCATTTCCAGATATACCAGTCTTCTAAGAGGGGAAGAAGGGAAGACTTCCAAAGGTTTACCATGATCACCCGATCTTGGTAAAAAGACTTCAGAAGTTCTTGTGCTAACGCTATGTTGCCACTGAGTCTGCTAAGGTCAGTCAGTCATCCAGAAACAGAGATGGAAGCCGATCCTGTGAGTCCAGGATGGGTGCTGTGGAAAGGCCGAAGCACAGTGCTCTGAACTGGTGTTTCTTGTTTGTCTAGACTGAATCTTCAATCCTTCCTAGAAGATGGATGGTTTGGGCCTAGAAGTATGCGTCATTTAGGTCCATCGTGCAAATGAAGACCTGTGGTCTTGGCCCTTGTCCAAACTCCTCCAACATGGTGTGGACATTGACCCATAGGGGCAGCTCCTTGCGGATCCTTTCGCATGGGAGATTGCCAATGCTGGGGTCTTGACCCGTGGCGGAAAGGATGGGACGCGTTACCCTAGATAAGGATTCTTCCCTGGGAGAGAACTCCTTTAAATGATAGAAGGCAGGCAACGTTTAACCCTACTATGCGCCCTGACGGGATTGATGCTATTCCTTAGAATGTTAATCAATGGTTAACGGCTGGGTATCGTGGTTATTGTAGAGTTGGAGAGTGCTCACGAGTAGTCACCTGTCGACAAGCCGCTGCTGGGGCCTATAGATCGTTTACCGATTGCTTTAGTGGATTGGTGTGATGGCGAATGGCGAGTAGCGAGAAGTGTGATGTATGTCTAGGGAACCACGGGCAGAGGTCAACTACTGTAGTAAGTCTGAGTGACGAACAGCTGGTGAGCAGCAAACTGCCGATGATTTGGTGAATCGGCGATCTGTTTGCCGAAGATGGTAACTGACAGGCAGATGAAGGCTGTCTGGTCAGTCAGCCAAGTAAGGTTGGCAATTAATAAGTTGTTGATCGGCTTGGATCCCTCTGAGAGACAGCAGAATGGTTTAATGATTGTCAGTTGGTGATCAGTGAGCCATGGATGATCAGCGCTCGATCGCGGACTGGCGATCAGTGAGCTACAGATCAGCAGGCTCACGATTGGCTGGTCAGAGATCAGTGAGCTGAGGTTGATGATCGAAGAAAGACAAGGTGCCCATTGGCGATCTAGTGATCAGCAAGCTGATAACTGGTTAATGACTAGCAAACAGCGATTGGCACGCTAGCAATCGGAGATCGTTAACAATTGGTGAGACTGGAGGTCAATGATCAGAGAGAGATGAGCTAGCAATTGGCGATCTGGCGATCAGCAAACGGTGATCTAGGGATCAGTCAGTTCGATGATTTATCATTGGTGGAAGATGAGCTAGAAATTGGTGATCGGCGGACTAGTGAATGGCAGTCGATGAGCTAGTGATCGGCATTCTGGTAATTAGAGATTTGCGAGTTGTTGATAGGCCGTTTGCAACATTCAGATCGTATTTGCTGACAGTGGTACTGTCAGGAAAAACCCCTGAAGAGAAAGGGACCAAGGGTTCACTGTGAGGAGTCTCGATCGACGATAGATGCAGTTGATTAGCCTTGGAAGATGGAATCTTTGGGATCTTAAACCATTCTGTGAAGCCTCTTCCCACTTTACCCGGCGGGCATGCTGTAATGCGTTTGCGGGGAGAGGAATGGAGGAATGGGGACCTGTCAAAAAGTTTTCATTCTTTTTGCCTCTCGCACGAATACGCAGGAGAGTACTGTAGCGTTGGTGCAATGGATAATGCTGGTGCTCAGTTTCTGCTGAAGCGCAGTTTTCAGTGAATGGGTAGTGAATAAGGAAAAAAAAGTAAGTTAAAAGACAAAAATTAATGGCAGTCCAAAAGGGGAAGGAGGAAGAGCAGTTACAACTGGTCTCCATCCATGCCAAAAGTAAAGAGAGCAAAATCACCGATGTGTAAGTGGGAGCGGTTGCAAGTTAGCCCCCCTACCCCAGTTAACTAGCGGTATGGGTAGTTAACCCTCGCTATATTTTAATGGCTCTTCATTTCAGCTTCGCAGAAAGTAATACCACTAAATAAATAGCGTACATTTGTATTCCAGTTATGAAACAACTGACTATTTGTTGACTTTTGTAGCTGGAAACCATAGGCTTGGTATTCAGGTTAGGTCTACCCTAGGGCAAAATTAAACAAAATTAAGCTTACAAAAAATTCGACTTCCAAACAGCTTCTTGGAACCATTTGTAAGTTGAAGACCTTCTGTACAGTATAGCTTTATTATAAAATTTAAAGTGGCATTTTAGTAGGGCTTGGAAGAAATTGGGCGCTTTACATATGAAACTGCCCTCATTATGTGAAAATATCATGATACAAAAGTCACTACGGAACAAATCAATTTCATATCTAGGGGTATTATTTACATAGTATTTGGGGAGGTCTTGCTCGAGTAATAGTTGGTTATTAAAGGGAAGCTTGAGATTATCTCGATGACTATTGCTGTGCAGTCGTCTAAAATTTTACCGTGGCTACCTGTCTTGAGATCGAGGATCATTACATCACTGAGGGCATGATCTACACGGGCTTTAGAGATATCATGAATGATAACAAATGCAGTCTTACTAATATTCGTATGATTACTATTTACAGAAACCTGATAAGACTGGGTACAACTCTCTTTTTCCAGGCTAACGACACCGAAACATTCTAACGAATAATTACAAGGGAATCCAACCGTTCGTGCCTTCATAACTTTATCAGTAGCATCAACAAATAACATTTGCTGGAGTTATGCTTACTTTTAGCCCTATTTTTCTTCCACATTCGCTCGTCTCGTGGCGTTTTCCAAGAGCCTGAAGGTGGAGCACAGTCTAGCACACCTTGTGGTTCTTGTCAGCCATTTCACACAAAATAATAGACAAAAGTAATACAAAATAGACAGAGCAAAATAACCCAAAGGGTTTGTATTGTTATCGTGGGAAAACTAAGGCTGGCAGGCCACTCATTGGCTGGTGTCCCATGAGAGCAGATGCTGATCGGCTGCCCTCTTCCTTTCAGCTATTACCTCACTTCTCCTCCAATATTACAGTCTTGCATCAAAAATATGAAAAATTTGTAGAAAAAGATAAGAAAAGTGACCTTAAGGCCACTCAAAATTTAATAAATTTGACACCTATATCACCTGAATTTACAGGGTTTTGCCCATACGATGCATATGAAAACTAAATTTTGACATGTATGTCACTTACCTCACTACAGAAAGGGGTGCCTCAATTAACAGTAGGCCGAAGTACAATTAAGAAGTAGAGAAAGTATATAGTAGAGAGAAATTTGAAGTCAAACTGGGGCCAAAGTATCCCTAAATTCAAGAGCCCTCTTGCCTTTCCCAAGGCTTCAACAAGGAAATGATATTCCATTGTTGAAGCCAAGGGACTTCATCAATACAATTTCTCAGTAAGAGGGGCTGGTGACAGGTGGGCGAGACATCCCTCCGACTGCCAACATTTAACATTACATCGCTGAATTTCAACACCCGTTCCAGGTTCTCTGAAGTCCTATTAAAGGGCGATGGTTTGAATTCATACAAGATTAAACAAATTCACATCAAAGTACATACAGTAGTTTCTGAAGGGAACAACAGATACATTCTACTTGAAAAATAAACTCAGAGTGGGGAGGGGAGCTGTAGTTATGCAAGTGGTCTTTCAAGGTCTTTTAACAGCACTAAATCTGACACAAACTTTATTCAGTGAAGAGATTCTGTGAGTTACATGTATATTTTAATTTATATTTGACCAGTGTTACCCAATAATGTACGTACTGTATGTGCTATAAGGGAAAAAAAAACTAAAATATCAGTCTGTAAACATCATGAGTATCTCACCCACAAAAATATAAAAATATAAAAATGACAAATTCCTAGATAATTTGTATTTTTCCTAACTATACAAACCTTAGCTATTTAATATAGGTTATTACTTCGGCGGAGCTGAATGACGAGCCATTAGAGTTTTAACGAGCGTTTACTACCCCACCGCTAGTTAGCGGGGGGTAGGGAGGGGTAGCTTGCTAAACCGACCCCCCCCCCTCACACACACTGGTGAATACTTCACTTTGCTTGGAGGTAGGACTTCACGGGGGACAGGGCTGGCGGGCAAGTTTGATTAAATAGCTAAGGTTCGTATAATTAGGAAAAATACAAATTATTTACGTATTTGTCATTTGTCCCGTAACTGAAATACAAACCACGCAATTTAATATGGATGACTCACCCCTTAGGAAGGGTGGTAAGTCCCTGCCATACTGGCTTTGGCTTTGCCTGGGGACTCCATATTTGAGTGTGTAAGTACTCAGGCAATAAGGAGTCCCTGCACCTTGCTAGCATTGCTGTGCAACTGCTGCGGCCTACATAAGCTGTGTGTGAAAGTGAGAAGAGTGTCTCGTCCTAGGAAGTTGACCTAGAGTTCTTCAGATGAAAATCTAGGCTAGGACTCTCCCAATGGGGACGTGACAGTATTAACCTTAATACTAGGAACACAAGGAAGTATGGTTTACCTGCAGTGGTTTGAGTTTGAGGTCAGCTATGCAGAGAACCCAGGATGCTGCTTTCTTCAAGGGAGGAGAGGATGAAGAAAAGAATAAGGGCCACGCAAACCTTTCCATTCATGCAAACTAAAACTGGGTAACAATGCTCTCAACCTTCTGCTACCTGTCCATTAAGGAGCCTGAGGTTAGACAAGCTGTTGTGCAGCCACCACAGGGCCGATAGAGAACATATCGAGCCTCCTGTGTGTCACGTCTTGCAGGTAGTGACGTGACGGAGGAGGGTCAGGATTCAAGGGTAGGTGTATTACCTTGCGAATCCAGGCTGAGATGGTATTCCTGGTGACCCTCCTCTTCGTTTTCCCAATGCTCATAAACAAGGATTGCACCTGGGGACGAACTGCAGCTGTTCTTTTAAGATACAACCTCAGACTCCTTACTGGGCACAGTAGGAGATGGTCTGGGTCATCTGTTACAGAACGAAGACTCGAAACCTGGAAAGAGTCGAACCGAGGGTACGGCACTTCCGGATTCTGAGTCTTGGCAACAAACTCAGGGACGAACCTGAACGTTACCTCCCCCCATCCCCTTGAATGGGCAATGTCGTATGAGAGACCATGGAGTTCGCCGACTCGTTTGGCCGAGGCCAAAGCTAGCAGGAACACCGTCTTCCAAGCAAGGTGGCGATCTGAAGCCTGGCGTAATGGTTCGTAGGGAGGTCTCTTTAGAGACCTGAGAACTCGAACCATGTTCCATGGAGGAGGTCTCACTTCCGACTGAGGGCAGGTAAGTTCCTAATTCTGTATGAGTAGAGAAAGTTTCCAGCGAGGAAGAAATGTCCACTCCTTTGAGCCTGAAGGCTAGACTTAAGGCTGAGCGATAGCCTTTCACCGCCAAGACTGAAAGGCGCATTTCTTCCCGCAAATACACGAGAAACTCCGCTATTGCTGGAATAGTGGCATCGAGTGGAGAGATACCCCTTCCACTACACCAACCACAGAAAACTCGCCACTTCGATTGGTAGACCCCTGCGGATGACCTGCGCAGGTGTCTAGACATTTTATTCGCAACTTATTGCGAAAATCCTCTCTCAGCGAGGAGGTGCTGGATAGTCTCCAGGCGTGAAGTCGAAGTGAAGCTACGGCTTTGTGAAAGATGTTGGCGTGTGGTTGTTTGAGTAGCTCGTGACGTGGAGGGAGTTCTCTCGGGGGCTCCATCAGGAGTTGCAGGAGGTCCGGAAACCACTCTGCGTGATGCCATAGCAGAGCTATCAGGGTCATCGATAGATTGACCGATATTCTGGTCTTGTTGAGCACCCTCCTCATCAGACAGAACGGGGGAAAGGCGTAAACGTCGATGTTGTCCCACCGTTGTTGGAAGGCATCTTGCCAGAGAGCCTTGGGGTCTGGGACTGGGGAGCAGTACAGCGGGAGCTTGAAGTTCAGCGCTGTAGCGAACAGATCCACAGTCGGGGAACCCCACAAAGTCAGGACTTTGTTGGCTACTTGAGGATCCAAAGACCATTCGGTACTCACTATCTGCATCGCTCTGCTCAGACTATTGGCGAGCGCATTCCTTTTGCCTGGAATGAAGCGAGCTGAAAGTGTGACCGAGTGGACTTCGGACCATCTCAGTATCTCTACTGCAAGATGGGATAGCTGTTCCGAGAAGGTACCTCCCTGCTTGTTGATATAAGCCACTACTGTGGTGTTGTCGCTCATCACCACCACAGAGTGGCCCGCCAGGACCTGTTGGAACTTCTGAAGTGCCAGGGATACGACCTTCATTTCTAGCAGGTTTATGTGAAGGTACCTTTCTGATTCTGACCACAGGCCTGAGGTCCTGTGGTTCAGAACATGGGCCCCCCACCCTATCTTTGATGCGTCCGAAAACAACATCAATTCCGAGGGAAGGACGAGAAGATCCACTCCCTTTCGTAGGTTCTCGTCTGCTAGCCACCACCGAAGGTCCGTCTGTTCCGTGGGACTCATAGGGATCAGAGAGTCCGGGGAATCGTGTCCTTGATTCCACCGAGACTTGAGTCGCCACTGGAGGGATCTCATTCTGAGGCGACCATTGGGAACCAGACGGGCCAAGGAAGAGAGGTGGCCGAGGAGACGTAACCACGTTTGGGCTGGAAGTTCTTCTCGTTTGAGGAAAGGCTTTGCGACCTTCCTCAGCCTTGCTATCCTGTCGTCTGATGGGAAGGCTTTGTGGAGATTGATGTCTATGACGATCCCTAGGTATACCAGTTTCTGAGAGGGCTGCAGAGAGGACTTCTCGAGATTTACCATGATCCCCAGATCCTGGCAAAGTTCGAGAAGCCTGTCTCGGTGGCGTAGAAGGGTTGCCTCCGAGTCTGCTAGGATCAGCCAGTCGTCCAGGTAACGGAGGAGACGGATACCGATCCTGTGAGCCCACGATGATATCTTGGGTGAACACTCTGGTGAAAACCTGAGGAGCTGTGAAGAGACCGAAGCACAGCACCTTGAACAGGTAGATCTTGTTGTCTAGGCAAAATCTTAGGTACTTCCTGGAAGACGGATGGACTGGGATCTGGAAGTACGCGTCCTTCAGGTCCAGTGTACACATGAAGTCTTGCGATCTCACAGCAAGTCTGACCGTGTCTGCTGTCTCCATGCTGAACGGAGTCTGATTGACAAACCCGTTCAGGGTCGAGAGGTCGATGACTGGTCTCCAGCCTCCAGACGCCTTCTTTACAAGAAAGAGTTGACTGTAGAAGCCTGGGGACCCATCTGCCACCTCTTGGAGAGCATCCTTCTTCAACATGGTCTTGACTTCTGCCCAGAGGGCTTGCCCCCTTACCGATCCCATGGTAAGGGAGCTCAATGACACTGGCCTCGCTGTCAGGGGAGGTAGAGAGGATGTGAACGGGACGCCATAACCCTGAGCGATCACGGAAATCGTCCAGGTATCTGCCCCGAGTTGCTGCCACCTTGTCGCGCAACTTTGTAGGCATCCCCCCACTGGTGGACATGGGGACTGCCAATCCTAGCGTTTACGGCCTCGGCCGCCCCCTCTAGGATTTTTACCTCCCCTGGAGGACTTCCTGCCCTTCCTGTCCTTGACGGGAAAGGGCTTAGACACCTTTGGCTTCGCTGCTGTCGTCTTTTTCGTATTCTTAGCTGGATGGGGCTGTTGAGTTGCTGGAGGTTTGTAGGGCCTTGATGTCAGGGCCCTATGGAAGAGGGAGTCCTGGTTGGACTTCCTCCACCTCTTAGCGGCTAGCTCCACGTCCTTAGGCTCGAACAGACTCTTACCGAGCACGGAAGTGTGCCTGAGCCTGCTAACGTCGGAACTGGGGACTTTCTGGTGGAACCTCTCGGCAACTGCGTCTCGACGTTTCAGGATCGTATTGGCCCACAAGCTCGAGACTTGGTGGGCCAGAAACTCGATGGTCCGCGTGCCAGAGAGTAAGAATGTCTCCAATGCCTTCCTGGTGCTTTCTTTGGACAGGTCCTCAGACCGCACCAGGATGCCCCGAGACCCCAGCCAGATGTCAAGCCACGAAGTTGCCTGCATGGCACACTTCGCCACCTTCTCCTGGGTTAGGATCTCAGTAGCAGAATACGAAACCTGCCGGTTGGAAAGTCTCTCTAGAGGGACTCCCCCAGTGAGTTCTTCCACAGAATGGTGAATGGGAAGACTCAAACAAGTCTCCTCTAAGATCTCGAAATACCTCCTCTGGTGGACTCGAGGAGGAGGGAGGAGCTTATTACCGGCGCTGGATCTGTTGGAGGAGGCAAGCTCGGAGAGCTGGCCTTCGACCTTGTCTCTGGCACTCTTCATCCCTTGTGACCAGGGCAAGGCTGCACTGGCCCTAGAGGGCTTCTGGGTGCCGTAGACTCGGTCCAAGACCGTGTCCTTAAGCTCACAAGGAGGAATCTCAGGGTCCGGAAACCCATTGGGATTTCTCATGAGGGTCAGAACTTGCCAGAATGCATGTTCTGACTCTTGATGCTCTCCTCCCGAAGGGCTAACAGCAAAGTCTCCAGTCCCCAGTGGCTCTTCCTGGGGGGACACATGGACATTCTCCGAGGGTCTAGCTGGTTCCTGTCTGATCCTTGCAGAAGACTTCGGCAAAGTCTTTGAGTCCTTCGGCTCCCTCCTGGGAGGGATACAGGACTCTAGCAACGATGGATGCAGGCTCTTCTCCAACTCCGTGTGAGGAGACTTCTCAGGGAGAGGCGGAGTTTCCCCCATTGGTGCGATGGGGGAACGGACCGGCTCGTCAGATTCCCGAGGATGGGAAATCCTCGTCCGCAGGGGAGGGAGAAAAAGTCTGGGGGGGAGAAGGAGCCTTGCGCAAGGATTTCCGAGGAGACAGCTTAGCCCTCGGAGAAGTCACCACGGAGGGAACTCCTCTCTTCCTCTTCAGGGGAGACGAGGTAGCCACTGCTTTGTGACCTAGTTCAGAGAACACAGGCTTTAAAGCCTGCATGAGAGCTCTGACTATGGTACCAAACCAGGGCTGTTGGCTGACAGTTGCGCTGTCAGACACTCCCTCTGGAGGGAAGGGGATCGAACGATCTCTAGAGGAGTCGACAAACGAGGGTTCGCCTGAAACGGAGCTGAAAGAGAGCCCTTAGACCTGTCCGGAAACCTCCCCTCCTCCGGCGAGCGCGCTGTTCTGCGCTTGCAAGTGGGGGAACGAGAAGATCGGTCCGCCTGAAGCCCTATGAAGTTGCGTGCGGGATCGCGGCATGAATCGCACTGGTAGTCGCGCAATGATCCCTGCCCTGGATCGCGCGCGGCAGGATCGTGCGATACAGGAACTACGTGCGAGGGTGAGGGGGCGCATGCGCATAGGTGACGAGGAGGGCGTGCGGCGCGCAGGAGCTAGAACGTGGGGCGGTGTTGAAGGTAGGATAGGAGCTGGAGCGTGATCAACCTTCTGCTTGCGTGTGCGCGGGCGCGCAGGAACCTGTTGATGAGCCCGTGGGGGCGAAATTATTGGGCGTGTGTGCGCAGGCGCAGGCGAAATATTCCTAGCGCGTGGGCATGGAGCGCGCGTGTCAGGAAGCACGGGGCAAGAACGCGATTGCGCAGCCTCGTGAGGGCACAAAGGTGAGCTTGCGCGCTGGCGTGCAGGAGAACGATGCGCAGGTGGTGCAGGAACCGCCCTCTGAGGAGAACGAGGGCGCGCTGGGCGCGCAGGAGATCGTGGGCGCGCATCAGGATGCAGGCTTAAGGGTGTGTGCTGCTGTGGTGGGCGCGCAACAGGAATCGGGCGCACTGGTGTGCGCTGCTGCGATGGGAGCGCAGGGTGCGCAACAGGATTCGGGTGCACAGGTGTGTGCTGCTGAGCTGGGCGCACAGGGGTGCGCAGTTTAGAGGAAGAAGGCAGGGGTACCTCTGAGCGCCTCTGCGCTAGCTTAGTTACCTCCTGTACTGCGCGCTGGACTGTAGGAAAGCACTTGCGCGCTGTGTCAGGAACTGTGGCTGTGCGCTTAATTCCAGAAGTGCGCTAAGGCCCTGGTGAGCGCTGACGAACAGGAGAGCGCTTGAGCGCTGTAGCAGGAACTGCAGGAGGCTGCTGGCGCCCAGGAGAGCGCTGGCACGCTATAACAGGAACTGCAGGAGGGCGCGCAGGAGATCGTGGGCGCGTAAAAACAGGAGCAGGAGCGCGCACGCGCGTAAAAACAGGAGCAGGAGCGCGCACGCGCGTAAAAACAGGAGCAGGAGCGCGCACGCGCGTAAAAACAGGAGCAGGAGCGCGCACGCGTGCAAGGGAGTGAAGTGGCACTAAGTCAGGAACAGCAGCAAGACGGCGCGCAGGGGTTGCCTGGTGCTTAAGGGACTGAGGCACAGTTTTGCGCTCAAGTCCTTTGTGCCCCGAAGGGGCCGGTGCCTGTACAATGACAGGATCAGCATCCTTGAAGGGTGATGACAGGACAGCAGGTCTGGAGGGTGACAGGTCAGGGGGTCCTGAAGGACGACCTTCCACCGAAGGAGATCGCGAATGATCTTCGGAGAGGTCTGGCAGGATCAGAGAACGATGAGTCTCCTCCGCAGAGGACTGCGGGGACGACGAGCCGAAAAGGCGCCTCCTAACTCCCTTGTGAGGAGAAGGAAGTCCTCTACGGCGAAGGGGAGGACGAGCCTTCTGCCTTATACGCCCTCTAGGGGCCGTGGGATCAGCAAGCTGACCTTCGTAAGGCCTCCGCAGAGGAGTCTCTGTAAGTGAACTCTCCCGGGGGGAGAATCACCAGCAGGAGAGACCGTGGGACTAAGTTCCACCCTCGAAAGATGTTCGGAGGGGGAATCAGAGCCTTCAGCTACCTCAGCAACAACAGGAGCAGTTTGATCCGACACACCGGAGGCCTCCGTTATACCAACGTCGGAGATAGACAGAGGATCTACGTCTGCTATCGCCGGCGACTGTTTAACAGCTGCTCCCAGCTTGATCATATCAAACAGGGCTTCCTTGGAGGGCAAACCCTGAAGCCCCAAGGAAGACCAAAGCTGCAACAAATCACGATTAGGCACAGGGAAATCAATATCCTCCTCCGAGGGAGGAGGGGCAGCTGCCTCACTATGGGAGGCAACGACCTCTCCCGCACCCCGGGATCGGTCAACAGAACAACGGTCTACGCTCCCCTTCGACGGCCTCTCGGAAGAGACCGATCGAATGGGAGCTTCGGAGGAGGTTTGGGCTACGGAAGAAGAGGCCTTGGGATTTTCTCTCTTCAAAGAAGCCTTTGGAGGAGAAATATGATATTTTCAATTTAAAATAAATTTTTGAATATACTTACCCGGTGAATATATATAAAGCTTACGTCTCCGACGGTCAACAGATTCCAAAAACTCGCGAGCGATCGCCATGAAGGTTGCTGGGTGTGCCCACCACATATACTTCTTAACCAATTCAGTTCTTCTCAGTCCGTAGGGTCTCTATCGGGGAGGAAGGGAGGGCCTTTAATTATATATATTCACTGGGTAAATATATTCAAAAATTTATTTTAAATTGAAAATATAATTTTTAAATATTAAACTTAGCCGGTGAATATATATATAGCTGATTCACACCCATGGTGGTGGGTAGAGACCAGTATTAAAACAATAAAGGCATATATGCTCAAGAGTTTTTGACAAATATTCAAAAAACAAACCTAAGTACAGGTACCTGATAAGGAAGCTGACTCTGATGATTACTCTGCCTCATTAGTCCGCTATCCTCACGAAGCCCAGCGATCCTCTCAGGATGCTGAAAGACTCCCAGGAGCTGTTATAATCAGGGTGAACACCCCTACAACAGGACCTCATCAATACCCTTAATCTGGGCGCTCTCAAGAAACAATATTTTGACCACCCGCCAAATCAAAAGATTGCGAAAGACTTCTTAGTCTCCCGTACAACCCAAAACAAGATTAAAAATTTCAAGAGAAGATTAAAAGGATATTGGGATTAAGGGAATGTAGTGGTAGAACCTTCACCCACTACTGCACTCGCTGCTACGAATGGTCCCAACGTGAAGCAGTCCTCATAAAGAGTCTGGACATCTTTCAAGTAATATGAAGCGAACACCAACTTGCTTCTCCAAAAAGGTCGCGTCCATAATACTTCTAAGGGATCTATTTTGTTTAAACGCTACTGAAGTTGCTACCGCTCTAACTTCGTGAGCCTTAACTTTAAGCAAATGACGATCCTTCTCACTTAAATGAGAGTGTGCCTCTCTAATCAATAGTCTAATAAAATAAGACAACGCATTCTTCGACATGGGCAAAGAGGGCTTTTTAACGGAGCACCATAAAATTTAAGAGCTCTAACGGGGCACAGCATTCTTTCAACTTCATTCCCAACAATCTCAGATAGACTGGGAAGTTCAAATGATTTAGGCCATGGACGAGACGGAAGTTCATTTTTGGCCAAAAAACCAAGTTGAAGAGAACATACTGCTTTATTAGCGGAGAAGCCGATATTCTTGCTAAAAGCATGTGTCTCACTAACCCTTTTCGCAGAAGCCAAGCTCACCAAGAAAAGTGTCTTGAGGGTAAGATCCTTCAGGGAAGCTGAATTTAACGGTTCAAACCTGTCTGACATAAGGAACTGTAGGACCACGTCCAAGTTCCAAGCAGGAGTAGAAATATGACGCTCCTTGGAAGTCTCGAAAGACTTAAGAAGGTCTTGAAGATCTTTGTTATTAGATAGATCCAAATTTCTATGCCTGAAAACAGAAGCTAACATGCTTCTGTTGCCTTTAATGGTAGACGCAGAAAGGGAGAGACCGTTTTTCAGATAAAGCAGAAAATCTGCAATCTGCGCTAGAGAGGTACTGGAAGAGGAAATAGAGGAGGACTTGCACCAGTCTCTAAATACCTCCCATTTAGATTGATAAATCCTGATGGTAGAGAATCTTCTAGCCCTCGCAATCGCTCTAGCTGCCTCCTTCGAAAACCCTCGAGCTCTAGAGAGTCTTTCGATAGTCTGAAGGCAGTTAGACGAAGCGCGGGGAGGCTTTGATGAAATCTCTTGACGTGAGGCTGACGTAGGAGATCCATCCGCAACGGTAGACTTCTTGGAATGTCTACTAGCCATAGAAGTACCGCTGTGAACCACACTCTCGCGGGCCAGAGGGGAGCAACCAACGTCAACCTGGTCCCTTCGTGAGAGGCAAACTTCTGAAGCACCTTGTTTAGGATCTTGAAGGGTGCAAAGGCAGAGATGTCTAGGTGAGACCAGTCCAGAAGGAACGTGTCTATGTGGGCCGCCTCTGGATCTGGAACAGGAAAGCAATAAGTCGGGAGCCTCTTTGTCAAAGAGGTCGCAAAGAGATCGATGGTGGGTCGACCCCAAGTCATCCATAGTCTTTTGCACACATCCTTGTGCAGTGTCCACTCCGTAGGAATCACCTGTCCTCTTCGGCTGAGACAGTCCGCTAAGACATTCAACTCCCCTTGGACGAATCTCGTCAAAAGAGAGATGTTTCGATCTTTTGACCAAGTGAGAAGGTCCCTTGCGATGACGAAAAGGGAGTGGGAGTGAGTGCCTCCTTGCTTCGAGATGTATGCCAAGGCCATGGTATTGTCTGCATTCACCTCCACTACATTGTTTCTAACCAGACTCTCGAAACTCCTTAACGCTAGATGGACTGCTAAAAGCTCTTTGCAGTTTATGTGAAGACTCCTCTGGTCTATGGACCAAAGACCCGAGCACTCCAGATTGTCCAGTGTCGCTTCTCAACCCAAATCCGATGCATCTGAAAACAACACATGGTTTGGGTTCTTGATTGCAAGAGAAAGACCTTCCCGAAGTCTTATGTTGCTGTCCCACCAAGCTAGACAAGTCTTGACTAAATCAGAGATTGGAATCGAGATTGTCTCTAAACCCTTCTCCTTGTTCCAATGGTGGTTTAGGTGAAACTGGAGAGGGCACAGGTTGAGTTTCCCTAGAGAGATAAACTGCTCCAGCGACGAAAGAGTCCCTAGGAGACTCATCCAAACTCTCACAGAGCAACTGCTTTTCTCTTGCAAGAGACGGACTTTGAGCAAAGCCTGCTCCATCCTGGTGAAAGACGGAAAAGCCCGAAAAACTCTACTCTCTATCTCCATCACCAAATAAAGAATGGTCTGGGATGGAGTCAGTTGCGACTTCTCCATGTTCACCGGGAGACCTAACTCTTTGGCCAGGTCCAAAGTCCATTTGAGGTCCTCCAGACAGCGATGAAGGGACGGCGCCCTGAGTAACCAGTCGTCCAAATAAAGGGAGGCTCTGATCCCCGACAAATGTAGGAACTTTGCTACATTCCGCATGAGCCTCGTAAAAACAAGAGGAGCAGGACTGAGGCCGAAGCACAGTGCTCGGAATTGATACACCACCTTCCTGTACACAAACCTCAGATAATGTTGCGAGTTTGGATGTATCGGAATGTGGAAGTACGCATCCTGCAGGTCAAGAGAGACCATCCAGTCGCCCTCTCTGACCGCTGCTAAAACGGATTTGGTGGTCTCCATCGTGAATTTTGTTTTTACAACAAACACGTTGAGAGCACTTACATCCAGCACTGGCCTCCAACCTCCTGTGTTCTTAGGAACCAGGAAGAGACGGTTGTAAAAACCTGGGGATTGAAGGTCCGAGACTTTCACCACCGCCCCCTTCTCCAACAACAGAGAAACTTGAACATGCAACGCCTGTCTCTTTGTCTCCTCTCGATACCTGGGAGAGAGGTCTATCGGAACTTTCACTAGCGGAGGTCTTCGTACAAAAGGAATTTTGTAACCCTCCTTCAGCAACAAAACAGACTCCCGGTCTGCACCTCTCTTCTCTCAGGCCTGCCAGAAGTTGGTCAATCTGGCCCCTACCGCTGTCTGAGGACGTGAGCAGTCAGACTCTGCCACGTGAGGATTTGGATCCTCTCTTCTTACCTCGTTTGCTATCGGAACGAGAGCTTCCCCTACTGGGGGCTCTGCCACGAAAAGGCGGGATAAATCTCGCCGCTGGCATGTCAAACTTCGGCCTGCTGACATGAGAAGAAGAAGGCAAAACCTTACGAGCAGTCTTGGCCACTAAATCGTGCGTGTCCTTCTGAACAAGAGATGCCACGATATCTCTAATAAGATGTTGAGGGAACAAAGTCGAAGATAAGGGAGCAAAAAGAAGTTCTGACTTCTGACAGGGAGTAACCCCTGCAGAAAGAAAAGAACACAGAGTTTCTCTCTTCTTAAGAACTCCTGCTATGAACGTAGCCGCCAGTTCATTAGAGCCATCCCTTATTGCCTTGTCCACGCAAGACATTATCTGAATAGAGACATCATTGTCCGATGAAGAGACCTTCTTACTTAAGGCTCCCAGGGACCAATCCAAAAAATTAAAAACCTCGAAGGCACGGAAAATTCCTTTAAGGAGATGATCCAGATCTGTGGAGGACCAGCAAACCTTCGAGCGTCTCATGGCTAGATGACGAGGAGAGTCTACAAGGCTTAAGAAGTCTCCCTGGGCAGAGGCAGGCACTCCCAAGCCGAGAACTTCTCCCGTGTCATACCAGACGCTCGCATGAGAAGCCAATTTGAAAGGGGGAAAAGCAAAAGAAGACTTCCCTAAACCTCTCCTGGTTACTAACCAGTCTCCCAACAAACGCAAGGCTTTCTTAGAAGAGCGAGAGAGAACCAACTTCGTAAACGACGGAGTCGATGAAGTCATGCCTAAAGTAAATTCAGACGGCGGCAAACGTGGAGCCGCAGTAACAAAAGATAAGCATAATCTTTTTAAAGTCAAGGGATTGCTGGACAACCCTAGGCTCCTCCCCATCTGAAAGGATCCCCAAAGGCACATTAGCAGGAAGGGGATCATCAACTTCCTCATCCGAAGGAACATCATCCGACAAAGGCAAAGTCTTGCGACACGGGGAAAACCCAGCATGCCGAGGCGGCAAAGCTTGACAGGCCACATCAATATGCAAAGGAGCCGCAGCAAAAGTCGAGGGGACGACGTCACGTCGCGACTGCAAAGACTGAAGGTCTTGTGGTTGAGAGTCAAAACGAGACTGCGGCGACTGACGGTCGACATCACGTCGGGACAACGGAGTCAGCCGATGAACGTCACGTCGGGACTGCGGCGACTACACCTCAAAGTCACTCTGTGACTGCAGAAACTGAAGTTCAACGTTACGTAACTGAAGCAACTGACGAGGAACACTATCAGAATCACGTTTAACCCCACCGCTGACATTAGCAATAACGTTAGAACGAAGAGACAAATCTCGCTCAGGAGGTTGATGACCTGAATCACGCTTGCCGGACTGACGAACCGTAAGCAAAGGTTCCTTACGAACCTGGACAGGATCATAAACTTCCATTAAGGATGAAAGTTTTAACTGTATGTCTTGTAAGACACTCAACTTAGGGTCAACAGGACTTGAAACGGAACGTGACGTCAGCAATGTCTGCGCATGCAAGGCATCGCACCGAACGGGACCCTCGAACTTAATGTCACGTTTGCGCTTAACAGGAGAACAATCATCCGATGACTGAATACAGTCGGAGCTGTCCCAATGACTACAGCCAGGACGCTGGACCTGTCCTGAAGGGACCGACTTGCGTTTCAAAGGTCTTGAAACCTTACGCCAAGGTTTCTTATGAGACGAATCATCGGAAGACGAGGAGAACTTCGTTTCTCCCGTCTTATGGTAAGGACGTGCTTGAAGAGCAACGTCTGATACCTTTGAGGGAACGTCTGTACGTTGGTTTACACCTCTCACTACCTCAAGTCCTACGACATTCCTTCTCCCTAGGGCAGGGGAGCTTGAAAGAGATCTCGGACTAGGCAAGTGACAAGCACGAACAGACGAACCCTTCGGCAAAACACTAAACACATTTGATGCACTTTCCACTTTACCACTTTGACCCTTTAAAATTTTAACGTCGGACATAAGCTGATTTCTGTCCGAGGCCAACGATTCGACCTTCTCACCCAACGCTTGAATGGTCAATAACATATCACGCATAGATGGTTCATTACTGCCAATAGGGGGTTCTGAAACTACCACTACAGGAGAAGGATCAGGTTCAGGGGCATGGGAAGAGGAAAAATCTAGAGATCTAGAAGACCTTCTTCTCACTCTATCTCTTTCGAGTTTCCGAGTATACTGTATTTCTCATACTCCAACCACTCTAATTCAGATAAAACAAAACATTCCTCACATCGATCCCCTAATTGACAAGATTTACCTCGGCAATTAACACAAATAGTATGAGGATCGATGGAAGCTTTAGGAAGACGTTTATTACAGTCTTTCACACATTTACGATAGACAGGAGAAGGGTCAGCCATTATGAAAATTTCAAAGAAAATCCAAAAGAAAGCCAAGTTCAGCAACAATAATCAAAAAAGGGTTTCAAGAGTTTTATCGAAGATAACCAACACAGCGAAAGCAATAAAACCATGAACAAGTACTTCACCAATCGGTAGAAACTTGAGGTTAAGCGCGAGCGGAACCAATGCTGTCACTACCACCGACAGAAAAGAACTGAATTGGTTGAGAAGTATATGCGGTATCTGGCCGATAGTCGGCGCTGGTGGGCACACCCAGCAACCTTCATGGCGATCGCTCGCGAGTTTTTGGAATCTGTCGACCATCGGAGACGTAAGCTATATATATATTAACCGCCTAAGTTTAACATTTAAAAATGACAAATTCGGAGATAATTTGTATTTTTCCTAACCATACAAACCTTAGCTATTTACATTGGGTTTACCTTTTAGCGTAGCTGAAATGGCGAGCCATTTAACGAGGGTGTATTACCACCGCGCTAGTTAGCGGGTGGTAGGGGAGTGGTAGCTAGCTACCCCTCCCCCCCTCACACACCGGTGAACTGCTTCACTTCACTTAGAGGTAGGACTTGTCTTGGGGGACAGGGCTGGCGGGCAAATATGTGTAAATAGTTAAGGTTTGTATGGTTAGGAAAAATACAAATTATCTCCGAATTTGTTATTTGTTCTGTAACCGAAATACAAACCACGCTATTTACATTGGGTGACTTACCCCTTAGGAAGGGTGGAAAGTCCCCAGCCATACTGGCTTTGGCTTTACCCGGGGACTCAAAATCCGAGTGAGGCGCACCCGAGAAAAGGAGTCCCTGCACCTCACAAGTTCCTTGCTCCGCAAGGAAACGTGTGGCCTACATAAGCTTGTGTGAAGGAAGAAGTGTGACCCGTCCTAGGCAGTTGACCTGGAGTTAAAGAAGGAACTCTGAGTTAGGACGTTCCCAATACCACCTCATCAGGGTATGGGGGACGCGACAGTATTGACTCAATACTCGGAACACAAGGATGCATGGTTTACCTGCAGAGGTTTGAGGTCAGCTATGCAGAGACCAGGATGCTGCTTCCCCAGTAGAGGGGACGATGAAGAAAGAAGTAAGGGCCAGACATACTTCTATCGTTCATGCAGACTAAAACCTGATAACAATGCCCTCAACCTTCTGCTACCTGTCCAAAAAGGAGCCTGAGGTTAGAACAGCTGTTGTGTAGCCACCACAGAGCAATAGAAACGTATCGATACTCTTGTGGGTCACGTCCTGCAGGAAGCGGGCTGCGAAGGTCATTAGACGCTTCCACACTCCAGCTTGTAGCATCTGTGTCACAGAGTAGTACTACTCGAAGGCGAGGGACGTTGCGATGTATCCGACATCGTGCTGTAGGGCGACGTGATGGAGGAGGGTCTGGATTCAGGTCGAGATGAATGTCCTTGAGTCCGAGCTGAAGAGGTATACTGGAGACTCTCCCCTGTGTCCTTCCTGTGCTCCTAACCCGGCTGCACGTGAGGACAAACTGCAGCTGTTCCCAAGGATAACCCCTCGATTCCTTTACTGGCAAGAAGGAGAAGGTTTGGGTAATCTGATACAGAATGGTGACTTGAAATCTTGAAGGAGTTGGACCGAAGGGCCGGGACCCCAAGATTCTGAGTCTAGCAAACAACTCAGGAGCGAACCTGAATGTTGCCTTCCCCTATCCCTTAGAAAGGGCGGAGTCGTACGAGACCAAGAAGATTGCTTACACACTGGCCGAGGCCAGAGTGAGTAGGAGCACCGTCCCCCAAGACGGAATGCGATAAGAGGCCTGACGTAATGGTTCTTGAGAAGATCTCTTAAGGGACTAAAAGGTCCGAACCATGCTCCATGGAGGAGGTCTCACTCCGACTGGGGGCAGGGACGTTCGCAGCTTCGCATGAGCGAAGAAAGGTCCAGCGGGAACGAAAAAGTCTATTCCTTTCAGCCTGAAGGCCAGAGAAAGGCTGAGCGACAGACTTCATTGCCGAGAGTGGAAAGGAGTTTTCTCCCGCCGAAAAGCAATAAGTCCGTTATTGCTGGAGAAGAGGCCTCAAGGGAAGAGGTATCTCTCCCACGACACCAACCACAGAAAAATCTCCACTTCGCCTGGTAGACCCATGCGGATGACTATCGCAGGTGACGCGACCTCCACTCCGCGACTGTAGCAGGTTCTCTTCTTGAGGAGGCGGCGTAGTGTCTCCAGGCGCGAAGCCGAAGCGATGCTACGGCTCGTGAAAGATGCTGTAGTGTGGTTGTTCGAGTAGCCTGTGCCGTGGGAGAAGCTCTCCCGGGAGTTCCGTCAGGGGAAGCAGAGGGTCCAGAAACCGTTCCGCGAATAGTCACAGTGGAGCTCTCAGGGCCATCGAAAGGTTGACAGACAACCTGGTCATGTTGAGACCCATTCTCAACAGACAACAATGGTGGGAAGACGCAGGCGTCATTGTTGTCCCACCATCACCGGAAAGCATTTTGCCAAAGAGTCTTGGGGTCTGAGACTGAGGGGAAGAACATCGGAAGCTTGAAGTTCCAGGCTGTCGCGATCAGTCCCCCAGGCCAGGACTTGCTGGCTACTAAAGGCCAAAGACCCCCAGGTACCCTCTATCTGCGAGGCTCTACTCAGATAGTCGGAGAGAACATTCCTCTGCCCGGAATGAGCGAGCCGATAGTGGTATAGAGAGGACCTCGGATCATCTCAGTATCTCTGCTGCAAGATGCGAAGGTATGAAAATGCGTCCCTTGCTGGTTGGAATACGCCAGTACCATGAAGTCATCGCGCACGGAGCGACTCGGCAGGAACTGTAGGATCTGTAGAGGGGCCAGGCTACGGCCCCTAAGCCTGCCTGAATGATGGAGAGGTATCCTTCAGGTCCTGACCATAGGCCTGAACCGGAACATGCGCCCCCCCTTTTCTTTGACGAGTCCGAGAACAGCATCAAAATGTGGGGAAAGGACGAGAATATCCACCCCCGTCAAGAGGTTCCATAGGTCAACACCCATTGCAGGTCTAAACGTTCCGCTGGTCCCATAGGGGCCAGAAAGTCCGGTTAATCGTTGCTTTGATACCACCGGAACTTGGGGTGCCCCACAGGGAACTTATCCTGAGGCGACCGTTCGGGACTTTGGACAGGTCAATGAGGAAAAGAGACCCAGGAAACGTTCCAAGGTAGGGCTGAAAGCTCTGCTTGACTGAGAACAGGAACTGCGACTCTCCTCAGCCTTGCCACAGTCAACTGAAGGGAAGGCTCGGAGGAGGAGGTAACAGCATCTGGCGTACCCAGGCAGTCACCCATCCAAGTACTGACCAGCCCAACGTTGCTTAACTTCGCTGATTGGACGAGAAGCGGTGTTTCCAACGTGGTAAGGCCGTTGACTCAATATCATGGCTAGATACCCCAGATGTTGAGGCAGAAGTAGAGAAGGCTCCTAGCAAATTACCATGATCCCTCACTCATGGTAAGGACCCGGAAGCCTGTCCCGGCGTCGAAGAAGGTCGAACCCGAGCCTACCGGAGTTGACCAGACCTCCAAAAGGCTAAGGAGGCGGAAGCCTGCTCCTGAGCGGCCATGAGGAAAGCAAGGAGAGTTCTTTGGAGAAAATCCTGCTATGCCGCGGCGGGATCGCCACACCGCATCTTAAGTCTAGGCTGAATTCCAAGAGCTTCCTGGAAGATGGATGGAATGGAAACTGGAAGTACCTGTCCTTCCGATCCAGGGCCTAAGGAGTCCTGCCGCCTCGTTACCAGTCTGATCGATTCTGCTGTCCCACGCTGGACGAAGTTTGTTCGACAAACTTGAACAGAGCTGAGAGGTCGACCACGGAATTCCCGTCTCAGATGCTTTCCTACGAGAAAGGATCGACTGAAGAAGCCGTCGACGACCTTATGGAGGACCTTCTCCTAAGGCATGGATCATTCTGCCCAAACGGGCAAAACTCTTGCCGACCCCATGGCATAGAAGTTCAATGACACTGAATTCACTGACAGAGATGGTGAGATGGTAAGAGCGAGGCGCGATATCCTTGGCTGATCACGGAGATCGTGTAGGAATCGGCATCGGGAATCTGTTATCCGGATGAGTAACCTTAGGCATCCTCCCAGCGTGAGACCTACAAGGGGGAGTTGCCAATCCTAGAGTTTGTGAACTCTGCCGCTCCCTCTAGGATTATGCCCCCCCAGGAGAGCTTCCCGTGCTACCTGTCCCTGACAGGAGGGGACTGCTATTGGACACCTTGTCTTAGCTGCCGTAGCAGGTCTGATAACTAAGGCCGAAGAGGCTGAAAGAAGAGGCGCTGAAGGCCTGCAGGGTCTAGAAGAAAGCGCCTTGGAGGAGTGAAAACGGAAGTCGACTTCCTCTGCACAACCGCTGTCCATGTCTCTGTCCTTGGGCACAAACAAGCTCTTCCCAAGGATGGAAGAGTGTCTGAGCTTGTCGACATCCACGGATGAGACACTTGAGAGGAAGCCCTCGGACACTGCGTCTAGATGGTCCAACCTCAAGCTTGCCCGCAAGTTCGAAACTTGGCGACGAAACGCCAAGGTGCTAGAGCCCGAGAGGAGGAAAGTACCCATGACCTTCCTGGAGTTTCCTTGTACAAAACCTCGGGTCGCAACCGAGGAGGGAAAAGACCTGGTAAGCCCCTTCCACGAGATGGAGAAGAGGAAGGGGTAAACCAGTCACCCTTTGCCCGACGGAGAAATCTCGAACGGAAAGCTCCCTGACAAGACCCTTCCCGGGAATGACGAGGAAGGGCTAACCCAGGTTCTGGAAAGAAGAATGTTGCTCAGACCTCCCTGAAGATTCTTCCTGCTCTTGCATGTGCCATGCTCTGTGTTATGAGGTGAAGACCGTGTTCTGGAAATATGCTCCAGAAGACTCGCCAGGCTAGCCATGTTGCGAAACCCCAACGGGAATTGCGGTCGCAATCGCCCTGGCGCTCGCGCGATGGTAAATCAATGGTTTGCGCGTGGCCGAACGTGGAAGCGCCCATGTGCGGGCACGCAGGAGCGCAGACGAAAGTGCGCGAGGAAGCGCAGAAGGAGGGCGAGCGTGGTAAGAAGGGTGAGAGCTGGTGGTCGGAATCCGAAAGTTCACAGGCGAGCGATGACCCGTAGGCGAGCAATGGATACGGCAGGAATCGAGCCGACGTTCGCGCGACGGAGCACCGTCGGTTCGCGCGACGGAGCACCGTCGGTTCGCGCGACGGAGCACCGTCGGTTCGCGCGACGGAGCACCGTCGGTTCGCGCGACGGAGCACCGTCGGTTCGCGCGACGGAGCACCGTCGGTTCGCGCGACGGAGCACCGTCGGTTCGCGCGACGGAGCACCGTCGGTCCGCGCGACGGAGCACCGTCGGTCCGCGCGACGGAGCACCGTCGGTCCGCGCGACGGAGCACCGTCGGTCCGCGCGACGGAGCACCGTCGGTCCGCGCGACGGAGCACCGTCGGTCCGCGCGACGGAACACCGTCGGTCCGCGCGACGGAACACCGTCGGTCCGCGCGACGGAACACCGTCGGTCCGCGCGACGGAACACCGTCGGTCCGCGCGACGGAACACCGTCGGTCCGCGCGACGGAACACCGTCGGTCCGCGCGACGGAACACCGTCGGTCCGCGCGACGGAACACCGTCGGTCCGCGCGACGGAACACCGTCGGTCCGCGCGACGGAACACCGTCGGTCCGCGCGACGGAACACCGTCGGTCCGTGCGATGGAATACCATCGGTTCGCGCGCGGCCGAACATTGGAGGGCACGTGGGCGCGCATGCGCGTAGGCGCTGGCACGTGGGCATGCGGTCGCGTGGGCACATGGGCGTGTGGACGCGCGGGTGAGTGCAGGCGGTCGGGAGACCGATAGCGCGTAGGCGGGCGATGGCGCGTCTTGGCGAGCGATGGCCCGTAGGCAAGTGAAGGCGCGTTGGCAAGCGATGGCGCGTTGGCAAGCGATGGCGCGTCGGCAAGCGATGGCGCGTCGGCAAGCGATGGCGTGTCGGCAAGCGATTGCGCGTTGGCAAGCGACGGCGCATTGGCGAACAGTGGTGCGCTAACAAAACGCTAGCGCGCAGGCGAAGAATCGCGCGGGCGCGTAGGCGATCGCTAACGCGTAAGAGACTAGGAATGGTTAGCGCGCATCGTGCTAACAGAAGGCGCGCAGGTGCATCAGGAAGGTGAGCGCTGAAGCAAGCTGTTAATCAGGCGATCCTGGACGGTCAGGAAAAACCGTTGGCGCCCATTGGTGCGTGGCAGGAAAGGGCGCGCGGATGTGCGCTGGCGATTGAAGAAAGCTGGCCCACAGAAGGACAGAAGTAAAGGTGAGCGCTGGCGAGCAGGAGGAAGATCTATGGCAAGACTCAGCTACCGGAGATTGTGGACCACAGCAGGCGAGCGCTAGATCGCTACTGATGGTGTCCAGGGGAACTGACACGCGTGGCAGATCAATGGCGATCGTTGGCGCGCAGGAGATCGCTGATGAGCAGGCGAACGTTGACGCGTCTGTGGTCGCTGGCGAGCAGAAGGCAACGCGTGGAATCCTGTGCGTAGAAGAAGAGTCCTTGTCCAAGACCTGAACCGAAGTTCTAGATTGCGCGGGCGAACGTGGGCGCGTAACAGGAACCAACAGGAACAGCAGAGACGATCATCAGGAGAGCGCTGGCGAACAGGAGAGCGCTGGGTAACAGGAGCGCGCTAGCGATCAGGAAAACGCTGATGAGCAGGAGAGCGCCTGTGCGCTAACACTGAACAGGAGAGAACACTGCAGAAGGGCGCGCAGGGGAACACTGACACGCAAGGGAGGAACCCTCGTGGGAGGCAACCCTTTGCCCCGAAGGGACCGTTGTCCATCGGAAGACGAGGTCAGACTGCTGTCCATCTGCACCAGGGTCGGAAGGTCAAGAAGGAGGCGTTGCAGGCTGCATATGGAGATTCAAACAGGCGCCTCTTAGCACCCTTATAGGGAGAGGGAAGGCCCTTACGACGTAGCGGAAGGTGAGCCTTACGGCGAAGGCGGCCAACAGCAACAACAGCAGAAGAGTCCTCCAAAAAGGAGTCCTAATGAGTGTACTCTCTCGCGAACGAAAGAGAAACACTTCGTAGAAGAGACGGGTCAGCTAGTGACCTAAAAAGAGCAATCCTCCGAAGAGGGGCTCCTGCAGTTGCCCAGCCCCTTGAGCGTAACTGCAGGTGCGACCGCTCAGCACCAAGAGCATAGTCGCACGAAAAAAAGCAAGAGAAGAACCCCCACAGGGGAAAAACTCAAGCCTGGACAGGAAAACTTCCCTCGAAAGGAAAGTTCCCCCACCCAAGGAGGCAAGCCTCCTGAGTGTTCTAAAATGAACTGGAGAGCTGTCAATCATCACGGGAGTACTTCCAGGAGAAGGAGACACGCCCCTGACGAAGGTCTATAGGGGAGGCAGCAACAGCCGAATCCCCAGGCCTCAACAAGACAGCTCACTCCGTTGTCACATTACAGAAACGAACTAGATCGGTAACATTCATTCCCCCGGGAAGGCTCCGAAGAGGAATCCCGAGGGAAAGGAACACAAGAATTACACAACAGGCACTTGCCCTCACAACCACTTACACTCACGGAAGGAGAGCTATAACCAAAACAGAATTATAACAATTATAATTATGTAACTATGTAATTACGTAATTTAAAAATGAATGAACACTAAGAAAGAACGAAAACCCCGAAAGGAATCGTTCCACAAAGCTTTAAAATCAACAAACACAATTAGATTCATAAACTAACTGAGACAAACGTACGGCGTAGCAACCCCACACACAGGGGAAGGAAGCTACTCAGACGTAGTAAAAGTAACGTAGTAAAAGGGTGAACGACCTCAAGAGAGAGAGAGAGAGAGAACGACCGTAGTCAAACTCGGTCGCGACCCATGAAATTACACCATGGTGGCCTAACTGCCGAGGGCTCCACGGAGATATCGTACACACAAGCACAAACTCTGAAAAGGAAATATATACATTAACACGAAAAAATTTTTACATATATATTGAGTAAAAAAAAAGTAAGTGATTAAGTAAAGACAAAACAAATAATGGCTGCCAAGCGAGGACGAAGACAGGCACGTCTGTCCATCATCCGAGCCAAAAGTGAAGTGAAGTGGTTCACTGGTGTGTGGGGGGGGAGGGGTAGCTAGCTACCACTCCCCTACACCCCGCTAACTAGCGCGGGGGTAATACATCCTCGTTAAATTCTAATGGCTCGCCATTTCAGCTACGCTAAAAGGTAAACCCAATGTAAAAAGCGTGGTTTGTATTTCGGTTACAGAACAAATTGCTTTTGGACTTCTTCTTCCGGCGCCGGGCAAACCTCTCCCACTGGGAGATAGACCACTCCCTACACTCACCGCATACATTACCCTTTTCACACCGTTGGCCCCTACAATGAGGACACAAGGTGTGAGGATCGGTGTCTACCACTGACATAAAGGTCCCACAAGGGCGGTCAGGTAAACCAGGACACGTACGCATGTTAATAGAGGCCAACTTCACACACTCTGAGAAAGCAAAAGCAAAACAGATTAATGGCAGTCAAAGCGAGGGTGAGAGCAGACACGTCTGTTCTTCACCCGAGCCAAAAGCAAAGTGAAGTATTCACCGGTGTGTGTTAGAGGGGGGTGGGGGAGGGGTACTTGCTACCCCTCCCTAATCCCCACTAACTAGCGGTGGGGTAGTAAACCATCGTTAAAACTCTAGTGGCTCGTCATTCAGCTCCGCCGAAGTAATAACCCATATTAAATAACGTTGTTTATATTTCAGTTACGGAACAAACTAAAAATTTTCAGTTCTCTCATATCATCACCATGCAAATTATTATCCCAATATCTGAATAACATAGTCAATAGAAGACAATTGTCAACTAAACAATAAATCTGTAATGTATTCCAAAACTGGTCTTTTTAACAGCTAAGCTAATGATTTTAACTTACAAAGCGTATCATTTGCTTCACTTATGTTTATAACTACACTTGCCACTTGAGTTTTATCATCATAAAAACCTTGTCACGACTCGACTATTCATACAGATTTAAAAAAAAACAAAAAACAGTCTTCAAATTGAGGAAATGCATATTACTGTATCAGTATAGTACTTACTTCAGAGCCTGCATATTGAACTGATGAAAGTTTCTGCTTTCCATCCTTATCTAACCGATAAGATCCGACATCAATTTTTTTCCTAGGGTCCACCTACAGAATATAAAAAATCCAGTACTAGTTAGATTTCCAATTGAAAAGGCTATTCAATAATATAAATATAAAAAAGCCTAGCATTTAACTTCAAAAGAAAACAATTAGATAAGCATATAAGTAGTAAATGTAATGTATAATAGTTTTTTAAATCACAAATCTTTTCAAGTAATTTATATTTTTCCTGACTATATAAACCTGAGTAGTTTAATAGGCGTACGACTTCAGTGAAGCTGGAACAGCATTTAAACTATTAATGAGGTAGTTAGTAGTAGCTGGCAGGTGGGTGGAGGGTATGCCCCACTCACTCGACAGGTAGAGTAACCTTCACTTTAATTTTAACCTAGAACACATGGGGTGGTTTGGGCATGAAGGGCACCTTAAAGGACAGGTAATCATGAATAATATAAATCAGTTCTTAAAATTTTGGGATCTGTTCCTACACGAATCATACAAACCATATGAGACTCGTCATCAAGATGGAAAAAGTCCCAATAATCATATTGGTTGGTTTACTACCCTAGGAAATTTCAATGCACTTTGGCCCTGTAGGGGAGTCAAAGCGATGACTCCTGGCACCTCCCAAGTGCCTGAGCATGGAGATGTTGCAAGTGTTAGGCTAGATCCCAACCAGGAGACCGGTAGCAAGTCATGAAAAATCCTATATCCGAAACAATGGATTAACAACAAGGAAAGTTTGCAGGAGTGAGCTGGTAGAGAAAGACCATAAACAGACGCAAGACCTTTGTCCTGCAGTGGACTGGATGATGATGATGATGATGTCTGAATATAAGGTCATTAGCAGAGATAGGTTTGCATAAATTCCATCCTGGAAGATACTTCAAAATAAAACTTGTCTGTAAAGAAAGGTTACTCAGTCGTGAAGGTTACTTGCATCTAGCCTTCAATTCAGCACATAACCAAATGACTTACTTTACACCAACAAAGGAGGAGGAAAATGACTCTACATTCTTGCCTCTCCTTCTAAACATACATCGCAACTGTCCTTTTAGACGATATGAAGGAGCTAGGTTTGCAACACAAGTTGTTGAGTAGCTATTGTAGGACCAAGAATAAGGTTATACATGGCCCTCTGGGTAAATTCACTAAAGTAGTGGGCAGCAAAGGTGTCCGTCATCTGAGGGTGCACAAGCTAGAAGAAGCAATGTTCTTGCATATCTTCTTTACCCTTCGGCAAAGGAAGGAGAACCCAAATGCTCTAGATAGCATTGTCATGTCATTTCAAGACAGATAAGTAAATCATTCTAAACCCTACTTGTAAAGAAGAGACGGAGAAGGACTTGAATTTGCTGTGTCAAGCTAAAATCCGGGTCTTCGACAAAAACTCCGGAACAAAGAAGGGGACAACCTTCCTCTACTGGAAAAGGACCCATGACCTCAGAAATGTCAAGCAGTATACCCATTTGAAATGCTGAAGCTTGCAAGTTCTCTTGGGATCAGATCCTATCTGATGTCTGGTCAAAGGTTCATTAATAGTTCGCGCGGGAGACCTGAAGACTTGAGGGATATTCCAAAAGGGACTACTTCCTGGAGGGAAGATCGTTTGGGGTTACTCCCATACCTAGGCTGATCCTCCAAAGGGAAAGGATCCAAGTCCTTCAGTTAGAGATCCTGTTTATAAGCTGAACAGCCTCTTACCACAGAAACTGAACTGAAAGGAGCTTCCTTGATGAATGTAAATAAGAGCCATAATCCACCTGGAGAAATATCCCTTCTATGAAGCCACTAACAGAAGATGATAGCTATACCAGTACCTCAAAGAGGAGCAACAACAAATGCGGATACCACCCAGTGTGTGACCATAGAAGCTACCACGGTTATCCTGAGGAGTAATTGGTAAACAGGTGATCTGGTCCCCTAGGTATGCCCTACCCTCCTCCAATACATCTGCGAACAGCAGAATACCTGAAAGTAGGATTAAAGTGGAATTCCCCTGGGGAGGATCTTGTCAAACAGCCACCAAGGCCTATCATCCTGGGTTTCCCATAAGGAAATAGTTAGCTGCTGACTAGTGTTGCTTCCAACAATTCCTAAGCGATCACCAGTGTGGAAGCCCATTTAGACCGAGTTCTCCAATGACAAGAGAAGTCTCAGATGACATCACCGTCGACCTGGATGTTCTTGGTCATGAGGGAGTGGCAGTGCTATCTCAATACATTTGCTGGTATGATCATTCAATGTGTTAACGGCACACTACGGTCCTCTATCTTCTGCCTGACCATGAAACTAAGCTTACAGATTGAACACAATTCTCAGATCGTGGCAAAAGGAAACCAACTGTATTGGTCCTGGAGCATTTCTTCCCAGATAGAGACAGGAAAGTCAATCACTGAGAAATCTCAAGAGGTGAGTCTAGTTCACTTAGGCAACAGAAGAGGCAAGTGTGAATGCTCTGGATCAGTAGACAGTCTGAAGCTCCAAGCTTTGAACTGGTAACTAAAGCCCCATAAGACAAAGAGGATGTTCTTCCTATAGGACAGGAAGATGGGTATCTAGATGTACATACCATTCAGGTTCACTGAGGCTAGAAATTTTCTTCCTGATAGCAGAACATACGGTACTTACCGTCCTCATCTTGAACGGATGCAAGGAAGGGGAAGAAGATTGGTTCCCAGGCCCCATCAACGACTGTTCACCATCCGAGCCAAAAGCAAAGTGGGCTAAATCTCAGGTGTGAGCAGGAGCGGTAGCAAGCTACCACCCGCTAACTAGCGGAATGGGTAGTTAACCCTCGCTAAAATTTTAATGGATCGTCCTTTCAGCTTCGCTAAAAGTAATAACCCCTAATAAATAGTGTAGGTTTGTATTCCAGTTAAGGAACAAATACAGTACAATGCTTTGTATTGTGTAGGAACAATCTAGAGTTATTTTCCTTTTCCCATTATTTTAATATTTTTTTGCCCATAAAATTCTCTTCTATACACAAATCCTACTTCTGAAAAACTGCATAAACCAAACTATACTGTACCTTATCGATTGCTTCATGAAGTTCACTTACAAGACTATTACACACAGCACACTTAACAATCTGAAAAACAAGAATAAGGAAATATAGATAAAACCAACCTTCAATTATATCCACTTGAAAAGTGTTTTAAATTTATCCAACACTTACACTAATGCTGATGCAAACCCAACTATGGGTGCTCTATTCAATTGGCAAATTTAATCTCCAACTTTTTTATTTTACAATACAAAACTACTACATTGTCAGATTCATAATTTCAAACAGAAGGGAAAAGTGGAAATGTGATCTATTGAAACTATCTGAAATATGCTATCTTAAGTGAAATTTTGATTCTTTTTTTATAAACAACTAAAGAAGTGTTTTTTATATGGTAAAAACACATTTGTCTTCTCTTTTTCTTTTCATTTGCCCAGGGCTTTATATCATCATTTCACAACCTCCCCACATCACCCCATCAAACAAAAAAAATATATATATATATATATATATATATATATATAAATTACCTTAGATTTTGGAACTTCTGAAGATACACATGCAAATACTGTTACCAGGCATAATGAATAGAAGAGTATGGATTCCATTTTAAACCTGCAAAAATAAACAATTATTGTTACAAAACTACAGTAATCTCACAAATTTTAAAAGTAATGTGTATTTTTCCTAACTATACAAACTAGAGTGCTTTAATAGGAGTATGTTTTTAGCTTGGCCCAAACTCAGTTGTTAAAATCTATAACAAGGTGTCGGTAGTCACTGGCACAAGGTGAGGAAGCCCAAACCCCCAGCCAGTATACTAATCACCGAGTAGCCACTTTGACCTTCACCCAGGGCTTGTGGGGTGGTTGAGGAGGGAAGTGAAACTTGAAAGGACTAAGATTCGTATACTGTATATAGAAAAAATACAAATACCTTTCAAAATTTCTGATTTGCTCCTAAAATACAAACTCTCGTCCTTTAATAAGAGACTCATCCTTAAGCAGGAGGAAGCCCCTATGATCATACTGGCTGGTTTAAAATCTTGGGATGTTAATATACTTGGCCGTAATAAAGGTGCAGGAGTGTTGATTCCTACCAACTATGAACGATTGAGAATAAATTTCCATGGGTTAGCCTAGGTTTCTGTCAGCTGACAGACGGTAGAGGAAGAACTTTATATCCTCTAAAGGATATGTCACAATGTTTGGCCAATTAGGTGTAATGTACCCTACATTCTTTCAATTCATCCTACCCATTGTACGGAAGATGGAGGGAGATACTTCTATATCTGACTTGTATAGAACAGTAGCTCTGTATGAAAACGTCCAATCAAGCAACTAACGGTACAACTATTGCACACAAAGGGTGAGAAAGGAAAAAAAGAAAATGCCAGACAGTCCATCTCTTATCCTAGACTAGCATCGTGACCATTATCTTAGACAAGAAAACGGTTAGTCTATGAGGAATCGATATCCTACAGGATATTTTGTCCTTTGTAATGTACAGTACTGTATATACATTACGTATATGAGTAAAGAATGCGTATACAATACAGTGAACCCTCGCTACTTCGCGGTTCGACCATCGCGGATTCACCACTTCGTGGATTTTTTTCATAACGCATGTATATACATATATCGCGGATTTTCCGGAAATTTCGAAAATACCGCGATGTGACCGATGGTACGAGATTGGAGAAAGTAAGGAAAATTGAATCATGATTGATTTTCAATATAAATGAAACTTTGAGGAGCAACAAAGATATCATCTGTTAGAGAGATAAAGAGGGGTAAGGAATGGGAGGTAGTGAAAAGTAGCCCAGAGAGAGAGAGAGAGAGAGAGAGAGAGAGAGAGAGAGAGAGAGAGAGAGAGAGAGAGAGAGAGAGAATCAGCTGTTGTAATTGAATGCCGTGTTTTTATTTCGTGAGAATTTCATCGCCACGACTATAACAACAACATACTGTACTGAACTTTACAGTATTATACAGACTACTGTAATATGATAAAGTAAAATATTTGTAATAACCTATTTTATATGAAAGGGGGCTATTTTATTTTGTTTAAAATTTACATTTACGTACGTAAAACAACTCTCTCTCACTCTCTCTCACTCTCTCTCTCTCACTCTCTCTCTCTCTCTCTCTCGTAAATTGTTTTCCTGCTTTGCTACGTATGTATGATTTTACATAAATATGGTAAATAATATTTGTAATAACATATTTTCTAAAAGCTTTTACTGTAATATCATTATTTATCACTTTCATCATGCGCGTTAAATACCTTCGTTTGTTTACTGAGCGTACTTTATGACGCTGTCGTTTCAGGCGGCGTCATAAAGAAAAATATTTCATTTGGAAGTCCTAAGAAAAATTAATTAAACATTGGTAATAACAAAATCAACATACTGTACTGAATAATCAATATAATCGATACAAAAACTAACCTATACACAGATGTGTAAATGCGTTTGTTTCTTCATTATGATCAGAGAAACGTAAACAAAACATTGGTTGCCATTTTTTATCGTGCTTTTGGGTGTGTTTAGGAAACGCATGATATAAAATCGCCTTTAATATTTGTGCCTGTTTTAGTTTAGGGTACTGTAGTACATGCATTAAGTGTTCTGTACATTAAAGGGTAGTTTGCTAACAGTACTACGTACAAGGGAAGGTTTTAAAAGTCTGAATATACATGTTAAATAAATAGGTAAATATGGTGTCACTACTTCGCGGATTTTCACCTATCGCGGTCGGGTCTGGAACCTATCTACTGCGATAAACGAGGGTTCACCGTAGGTCCACTGTCCACCTTGCTCTGGGCATTAGGAAATAATTCAAATACTAAGTCAAATTGTAAAGAAAAGTCACTCTGGTGCATAGCATACCAGCATCTAGCGTCCAGTTCAGCAACACATCAGCACGACTAACGCATCCCAAGGGAGGGGAAGAAGAAAGGAAAAATTCCCAGTCATTCTTGCCATTCAAACAAAACTTATGTTTTAACCACTATCCAGATGCAATGCTCCTTGTACTGTCGGGGAGCTGGGATTGCTACACCAGCAGTTGAGGGGCTACCACTGGTCCCAGATTAAAGGGATCTATGCTCCTCTGTTCTGGCAGGCAATACATGTTGCTTCATGCATATCAGCCATATGGTTGCGTACTTTCACATTTCTTTATTTGTGAAGAGACGCCAAAATCTACATAAAAAAATATTTTTGTCCTCCGAGTGACAGACCACTTGAGCACTTAAAAACCAAAATTTGTTTTAGAATACTGTGCAAACATTTTAGGTTACAAGCACACTCCTGGAACAATTTAAACTCGTAAACCAAGGTACTATACTATGTACTGTAGTACTGGTACTTAATAATGCCTAAACCATTTCTTTTGTTACCTCTGCCTTTCCTATAGCTTTATAAATTTTTTTTTTAAACCATTCTCACCTCTCACACACTGATGTTTGCTATTGGTCCTCCTAATCTCACCTAAGATGGCATGTCCTTACCTACCAAGAAGAGAGTATGGCCCACAGCAACCTTCTCAGGCCTATATGTCCTTACCTGACTTCCCTTGTGAAATACTGCAAATTTTTTTTACAGTAACTCTCCTACCTATACAAACCTGAGTTCTTTAATAATGAGAAAGTTGAAAATTCTTTGTTTTTGACCACAAAAAAAGAAAATCTAGTTATGTAGCAGGTGTTGGAGCCAGCTAGTCTATGATGTTTTTTAAGGTGACCCTTTTTGTTTTTGTTGAGCTTAACAA